>NC_052504.1:91722581-91748469 GCF_014356525.2 Nilaparvata lugens
GACTGATGTAATGCCAATATTCCTTGAATACATTACAATCTCTATTCAACAAAATAATAATGCTACTGTATCCAACAAATGGTCCAACCGAGGCATAAACAAGAGAATGAGGTGATGCATACAGGGCGTTTCAATGAGTGAGCCGCTCATAAATTCGACCACAACTCGCTATTGACACTCTGAACACTCTGTGAATCCACTACAATGGCAACAGTTCACAATGCCTGGGGCAATCTCGCGGGACGCGTAAATAGCGAGCGGATTATAATTATTGCAACGGTAACGATTCAATTCGGTCGCCAGGCCTACAGCAGTCCTTTGGTGAGGTCCACTTATGAATACTGTTTTTGCAAGACTTACACGGAGAGAGAGAAGGGTTACAAGGGTAGAAGGGTTTGAGAGAGAGAAGGGAGAAGGAAAGAGAAAAGAGATTATACAAAATGAATTTGCAAGAATCGCAGGGGGAGAGAGAAGTTTACAAGGGTAGAAAGGTTGGAGAAGGGAAAAGGAAAGAGAAAAGAGATAGACATAATGAATTGCAAGAGTTACTAGGAGAGAGAGAGATAATGGTTGTAACGGTAGAAAGGTTGGAGAGAGAGAAGTGAAAAGGAAAGAGAAAAGAGATTATACAAAATGAATTTGCAAGAATTACTAGGAGAGAGAGGAGGGTTGCAAGGGTAGAAAGGTTGGAGAGAGATGAGAGAAAAGGAAAGAAAAAAGAGATAGACATAATGAATTGCAAGAATTACTAGGAGAGAGAGAGAAGGGTTGCAAGGGTAGAAAGGTTGGAGAGAGAGAAGGGAAAAGGGAAGAGAAAAGAGATAGACATAATGAATTGCAAGAATTACTAGGAGAGAGAGAATGGTTGTAACGGTAGAAAGGTTGGAGAGAGAGAGAAGGAGAAAGGGAAGAGAAAAGAGATAGACATAATGAATCGCAAGAATTACTAGGAGAGAGAGAGAATGGTTCTAACGGTAGAAAGGTTGAAGAGAGATGAGAGAAAAGGAAAGAAAAAAGAGATAGACATAATGAATTGCAAGAATTACTAGGAGAGAGAGAAAGAAAGGTTACAAGGATTGAAGGGTTTGAAAGAGAGAAGGGAAAAGGGAAGAGAAAAGAGATAGACATAATTTGGCATTTTAATTATTCTAAATTCAAAAATTTTAGCTCATATATAATTTTGGACAGAACTTTCAACTTTAACTTTCCTCAGTAAGAACATAACCTATTTTTTCGGACATTTTATTATTTATCAAAATTTGGGAAAAGAATAGTTTTGGGCTATGCCTGTTGTTCTATCCCGATCATATTCATATGATTATTGTAATTGTATAAAAAAAAATGAATAATGAATTGCAAGAATCACTAGAAGAGAGAGATAATGATTAAGAGAGAAGGGAAAAGGAAAGAGAAATAGATAGACATAGATAGGTATGGAGGAAGATGAGAGAGAATGAAGGGTGAGAGGTGGATGAATAAAGAAACTCAATATGAAATAGAAGGAGAAAGTAAGAGAATAGATTGAATAAACAATCTGTGGCCCAAATTTGTGGTCAGCGTTAAATGGATTTAAGAGTTGGATAAAAGTTGGGTTGAGAGAAATAGATGGATGAAAGATGAGAGAGGTTTGGGAGAGAGATGGAAGAGAAAAGGTTGATTTGGAAAGAGATTGAGAGAGAACAATTAAAGGAGATAGATCGTGAAAATTAATAGAGGGATGGATGATTACGTGGAATCATTTGTGGAATTCTTGAAAGAAAAAGACTAAGAAATTGTCAAAAAACCACAGATTCAAAGATACTTAGAAAGACCGGTTTCGGTTTACTAAGGTCAATAGGTCTTTCTAAGTATCAATAAATCTGTGGTTTTTTGACAATTTCTTAGTCTTTTTCATTTAATCAGTTATGATTTTATCGTACAACGCACATGGAAGAGTATCAGATTATTTGGTCAATAAAAGATAATGGATAAACAGTATCTACAAGTTTGTGTTTCTTCAATATTTCAAATTTTCTTAAATATCTCAATATTATTCGTTGCAAGTGGTAATTGAGTGTAATATTTCTAATCAATTTATAAATTCAAGCCATCTAAATTCAAAATTTATAGTTTTTCATGTTTTTTTTGAACTAAATTGTTTTTAAAAATTGTATGCGTGAGATTCTTAACTTATCTTGGACTTTGACACCTATAAATTTGGAAGAGAAATAGCACAATGACTACCTTATTATTTTGTCTACCAATGGTATTACGTAAGTTTCCATTTACATTGTAAATAAATAAAATAAAAATATGAATTACCACAATATCACTTCTAAACTACACAATAGTGAATTCTTGAAAGATACATACTTGCACATTCCAATAGTGAAAGAATATTTTTTGTGTTTGAGTAGCCTATTAAGTCTCAAAATGAACAATGTAGAAATTCTAATTGGACTGTGTATACAACAAGCTTGAGCTTCGATTCAAACTCATGTCCATGTTAAAATCGAACAGCAAGCAGCATTCTACTATTTTTTTTTTTCAAAAAAGCTATCTTTTCAAGCTCATGACGCCAACTCTGATCAATCTTTCGAAAGCTATCGCTTAAATGCAAGCAGAGTTGAATTCTTAACAATACTTTGAAACAATGAATTCTATTTATTTTTGTTATTGAATTTTGAAATTATTGGTTTCCCCAATAACCCACTTCCTCCTCAAAAACATATTAATTTAAGATATTCAATGAGATACAAGATAACTTCATGATCATGTCAGATTCCTCATCAAAGTTTCATCCAACAAAGTTACTAGAATTTAATAAGGGAAAGAAAATCGATATTTCTATGAATATTGTTACAAGAATTCAGAGTTGAAGATGGATGAGAGATGAGGATTGAAGGAGAAGAAAAGTTGAAATGAGTTTCATGCTTTGAAAGGCAACCCCTGGAAAGCGCTGAAAGAACGAGGGGTAGGAAAACGTCGAAGATGAGAATGAAAAATGGAAAGAGACTGAAAACAGGAGTGATAGGGAGAGGTCAAGGATGAGAATGGAAGATGAAAGGCAGAGGGATAGAAAAAAGGTTGCAGATGAAAATGAAAAATCTGGTATGGCGCACTCACACAACTTTCCTTGCCGTTATGAAAATTGATCACCTGACGCTAGTGTTCCCGCGCATCTCAAGTCTACTATTTAAAGATTTGAGCCAGCTGGTCACAGGGCAATAACGCTGGAGATACACGAGGTCTGCTATCTCTTCATAGTGACTCATTTAATAGAATCACAGTTTGCAATTGGATAATCACATTTTCTCAATTTTGAGCTTATTTTCAATAATTTTAGGTGAAAATGTTACTGGACATTAATTGTAGAGATTCTCATGCTCAATCTTTTACACTCAAGCCATCTAAATTCAAAATTTATAGTTTTCAGTGTTATTTTGAACTAAATTGTTTTTAAAAATTGTATGCGTGAGATTCTTAACTTATCTTGGACTTTGACACCTATAAATTTGGAAAGAGAAATAGCACAATGACTACCTTATTATTTTGTCTACCAATGGTATTACGTAAGTTTCATTTACATTGTAAATAAATAAAATAAAAATATGAATACCACAATATCAACTTCTAAACTACACAATAAGTGAATTCTTGAAAGATACATAACTGCACATTCCAATAGTGTAAGAAATTTTTTTGTGTTTGAGTAGTCTATTAAGTCTCAAAATCAACAATGTAGAAACTGATTGGACTGGGTATACACAACAACCTTGAATTTTGATTCAAACTCATGTCCATGTTAAAATCGAACAGCAAGCAGCATTCTACTATTTTTTTTTTCAGAAAAGCTACCTTTTCAAGCTCATGACGCTCTGACCAATCATTTGAAAGCTACCACTTAAACTGCAAGCAGAGTTGAATTCTTAACAATACTTTGAAACAATGAATTCTAATTATTTTTGTTATTGGTTTTCCCAATAACCCACTTTGTAAATTATGTAGATATTAAACTGGAACTAGACTGAAATGAGAAAATTTTGTATTCTCAAAAAACATATCAATTAAGGTTAAGATATTCGATAAGATACAAGAAAACTTCATGATCATGTCAGATTCCTCATCAAAGTTTCATCCAACAAAAGTTATCTCGAATTTAATAAGGGGAATGAAATCGATATTTCCATGAATATTGTTACAAGAATTCAGAGTTGAAGATGGATGAGAGATGAGGGATTGAAGGAGAAGAAAAGTTGAAATGAGTTTCACGCTATGAAAGGCAACCCCTGGAAAAGCGCTGAAAGAAAGAGGGATAGGAAAACGTCAAAGATGAGAATGAAAAATGGAAAGAGCCTGAAAACAGGAGTGATAGGGGGAGGTCAAGGATGAGAATGAAAGATGAAAGGCAGAGGGATAGGAAAAAAGGTGGAAGATGGGAATGAAAAATGGAAAGAGGCTGAAAAGAAGGTGTGATAGGAAGACAGTTAAAGATGAGTGTGATAGGAAAAGGTTAAAGTTGAGGATGAAAGGAATAAAGATGCTGAAAGAGAGTGGGGGATAGGAATAGGTCGAAGATGAGAGTGTAAGACAGAATGAGGAGTAGGAAAAAGTCGAAGATGAGAAAGAGAGAAGTTTTTCCACGTTCATCGGTGATCCAATCAGCCCAAGTTGGATTGAGGTGAGCCTCACTGCAGCTGAGACCTTCTTGTCAAAAGATTACTCGGAATTATGGGTATTAATCGATTTTCAAAAGAGTTATTATCGCTGAATCTTTCCTGTTGCCGCGATATTTCTCTGTAAGGCACTCTCATTTCAACGGCTTAGGATGAGCGGTCAAAATATTTTCTCTCGCAATCTGATGAGGTTGAGTGAACGATGAATATGTTGATAACAATACACTTGAGTCTCTTTAATTCAACTTGAAGACCTGTTTCCTTGAGTTTCAAAAGTTCTGTTGCTGAAAAGTGATAGGTACTGTACAAGAAAAAAGTGTTTAGTAGGCCTACCATCAACTTTTTTAATATCAAGAGAGTTATCACCAGGTATCATGAAAGGATAAAGAACTTATATTCAGGTTTGAACATGTATTATTTAAGAAAATTCTCACCTAGTCTCTTAAAAAGGATAAAGAGCTCATATTCAGGATTGAAAATGCATTAGAATCAATAAAATTCTCATCTAACTGATATTCAGGTTGAGGAATGTATTAGATCAAGAAAATTCTCACCTAGTCTCTTGGAAAAGATGAAGAACTCATATTCAGGTTCGAAAATGTATTACATCCATAAAATTCTCACCAAGTGTATCAGGTTTGAACTAAATAACTGATATTCAGGTTGAGGAGTGTATTAGATCAAGAAAATCCTCACCTAGTCTATGAAAAGGATGAAAAACTCATATTCAGGTTCGAAAATGTATACATCCATAAAATTCTCACCAAGTCTCGTGAAAAAGATGAAGAACTGATGTTCAGGTTTGAAAATGTATTAGATCCAAAAAATTCTTACCCTGTTCCTTGAAAAGGATAAAAATGCATATCCAGGTTTAAAAATGTATTATAATTATCAAGAAAATGTTCACCTAGTCTCTTAAAGAGGATGAAGAACTATTCAGGTTATAAAATGTATTTGATCTAGAAATTTCACCTAGTTTCTTGAAAAAAGATAAATACTGATATTCAGGTTGAGGAATGTGTTAGAGCCTGTTCACATGACAGCGATTTACGTTCGTTGTCGCGCGGTTGACAAACCGAGCGATTGCCAGGTATAGGGAAACACATGGTGCCGTACACATGCATCGCTCGGTTTTAGTAGTCGCCGGCAAATCGCGGCGGTTGTAGCCTAGTCTCAGACTACAACCGCTCGGTTGTCGCTCGGTTGCCGGGCGGCTCGATATACTAGAGCAGGCATGAGAGCGTACACATGTCCGCAGTCAACCGAGCGGTTTCGATCAGAGCAGTAATATGTTTAAGAGTAATAATTATAGTGATTAAGTACATAGATTAGGATATTAGATTGAGTACATAGATGTTGTACCTAGTAATTATTTATCATAACCGAGCGCAAACGCTCATGAATTGCTGTCATGTGTACGAGGCTGGCAAACCGAGCGATTTGCCAATCGAGCGACACCCGAGCGTAGATCGCTGTCATGTGAACAAGCTCTTAGATCAAGAAAATGTTCACCTAATCTCTTAAAAGGGATAAAGAGCTGACATTCCGGTTTAAAAATGTATAAGATCAAAAAATTCTCACCCGTTCCTTGAAAAGGATAAAAAGCTTATATTCAGGTTTAAAAATGTAACAGAACAAGAAAATTCTCACTCACCTAGTCTCTTAAAAAGGATGAAAAACTGATATCCAGGATTAAAAATTTATTAAAATCAATAAAATTCTCACCTAATTTCCTTGAAAGGATGAATAACTGATATTTAGGTTGAGGAATGCATATATCAAGACAATTTTCATCTAGTCTCTTAAAAAGGATAAATAACTGATATCCAGGTCCAAATTATACTGAATCAAAAATTTTCCACCTAGTCTCTGAAAAAGGATAAAGAACTTATAAGCAGGTTCAAACATGTATTAGATCGAGAGAAATTTCACCTAGTCTCTTAAAAAAGATAAATAGCTGATATTCAGCTTGAGGCATGTATCATATCAAGAAAATCCCCACCTAGTTTTCTTGGAAGGATAAAAACTGATATTGAGGTTTGAAAATGTATTCATAAGGTTTTCATGAGAAAATGTATAAAACAGCGAGCACAACAAAATTATTCATAATTCAGGTGCCCGCTGCTCATCAGAGCACTCAAGTATTTACATCTTCAATAAAGATGTTGAGTTAAGTCTCTTGGGAAATTTCTTGTTTACGTCATTGTCACCGTCAAGAATTTTATTAAACAGTGAAGTGAAACTCTGGCTTTATTAAAAGTTCATAACTGATCTTCATATCAGGAGTAGGAATTGCCGTAGTTGAGAGTGTTTTATTTATCCATTTATAACAAGAGTGCATGGATATTATTTGCAGGTATGAGTAAATAAGGTACAGAGAAGTAGCTAGCTGCCTTTTAATATCCACAGTAACCTACACAATGAAACATAGGTTTTCCAAAGTGTTGCTCAAAGTGGATAATAAATTTATCCAATTACAGAAATACCCCCCACACAGGCTAGGCTTCGGGGCGTTTTTTGTTTTATTCATTCTTATAAAAGAATCTTATCATTTTGTTACATCATTATTACTGTACATTTCTATGTTTAGATGATAAGAGACAGATTTTCCTGTTATTGTACTAGTTTTTGGACGAATAAAATCTTTTTCATTTCATTTGATTGGAGCTACTACTTCGTGTATCTCTCAAACAAGGAATGAAAATTGTATTTCATTAGGTCAATGTATCGCAAAATTAAAAAAATGTTTCATGTTTCAAATAACAATTGCAGATTTTTCTCATTACATGTATTTCCTAGGGAAACTTATCGTTATATTATGTACTCAGTTGAATATTTTAAAAATAGTTTGTCATCGTCTGGTATTAAGAAGGTTGTAGAGGTCGATAAACGATAAATTATTTGAAGTAAGCTATTTTTACAAATTGGCATTGATTCCTAAATCACTACTCAATCTGTCCGATTAGACGCATCTCTACTTGTTGTCATTGGCAGATTCAAATTGACGGAGAGTTTAATTTAGTTTCTGGTTGCATGTACTTGAAAAGGGTATAATACAAGATCATGTATTATTTACACATTGATATTATATTTAATTTAGTTTATATTTAATTTATTGTCAATTAGTTTTTGGTTTCATATACGTACTTGAAAAGGGTATAAATACAAGATTATGTATTATTAACACATTGATATTATATTTGATTTGGTTTATATTTAATTTATATTTCAATTTAGTTTTTGGTTGCATATACGTACTTGAAAAGGGTATAAATACAAGATCATGTATTATTAACACATTGATATATTATTCATTATTTCGAAAAAATAAAAATATTCTCTATTCCAACAGTTTTGATCCAGTCTTTCACTTACAATCACTTTCAAACAGATACAGAATTAATTGAGCTGTTCCACGTTATATTTCCTACATTTTTATTTTATCATCATCGATAAATTCTTGAGAAATGGACGTTCTACTCATACAATGTGCTTCAAGACTCATCAAATTGATTTCATACTTACTTAGACTTATCTTACTTAGACTTGATCTCATACTTATTGATCTCATACTTACCTTAGAACAAGATTTTAATCGTTGACATACCATGAATTTATCGAGAATGATATGCTGTAGAAAATTCATGCATAAATTGTTGGTTGAAGTTGGGGCTGAAATTTTATATCAATGATTGGAAGGTTCCACAACATAAACATCCAGCCTACAACTTTGAGTGGAGTATTTATCTTAATTATAATATAAGCAGCTGAATAATGAAATGATGGATAAAAAGTCACTTGCAAGATGGAGAAATGGCACTAGCTTCTAGCTGCAATAGAGCAGCTGAATAATGAAAAATGATGGATAAAAACTCACTTGAAAGATGGAGAAATGGCACTGGCTTCTAACTTCAACCGGTGATTTATTTACGGGACGTATTTATTTATTCATAGACAATACATACAATTAAAGTGTAAACCTGAGTGATGAGAGATGAGTGATCACTGGAAGCAGGAGAGCTGTACGGGACTTCAATAGATTTTCTGGTTGAATTTTGAAAACAAACCAGAATCGGAATAATAATTGTAGCAGGTCCATCAGTAGAGCCTACTGTTGATTGTGTGGGAAAGCGTCGGGTAATTAGCATTTCACGCGTGGCTGATCCGCAACAGCAGAATTATTTCAAACCTGACATCATCATCATCATTATCATCAATCACCCATCATCTAGTCATCATCATCATCATCATCATCATCATCGTCAATCACCCATCATCTAGTCATCATCATCATAATCATCATCATCATAGTCATCTGATCATCAAGAACATCATGAATTGTTGAGACGTCTAATGCAAGTGTTACTTTTATGTGTAAAAACTACTAGTAGTTCTGTGAACAGTAGACCTCACACAGTATTCTCATCCAAAAGTACCTGATTGAAACTATAGACCTTATGAAAATACAGCAATAGACTTCTCCACACAACATCTGTGTAATCACTTGTCAGCTGATTTATGATGAATAATTCTATAGTCTGATTTTTACTCTAATATTGGCGTATGAAGGAGGCTCCTTTTTCCTTTTATATTATCCTTGAAATGCAAAATTTCCAAAAACCTTGTATATACGTCGACGCGTAATTAAAAAAGGAACATACCTATCAAATTTCATGAAAATCTATTACCGCGTTTCGCCGTAAATGCGCAACATATAAACATTTAAACATTCTAACATTTAAACATTAAGAGAAATGCCAAACCGTCGACTTGAATCTTAGACCTCACTTCGCTCGGTCAATTAACTTGATTAGTTTTTCACTAGAAATGTTAACAATATAGCCTACATCAGGTAGGCTGTTAATCTCAACCATAATAATATTGCTCCAACACTTTAGCATGGAAATCAACAATATATAATAAAAAATTACAGCATATGAAAAAAATGAATATTTTTATGAGTTTACTCCCCACAACATGATCCTACCATATTAAGATCTGATACCATTGGTAAATATTTATCTTGAATGAAAAAGACTAAGAAATTGTCAAAAAACCACTGATTTATTGATAATTAGAAAGACCGGTTTCGGTTATTACATCACTGTCAATCTCTGATAAACTATAATAAATATTTATCTCAACCCTATTTACGGCAAGCAAGTTACCCAAAATTACCAAAAAATAAACACAGTATAACTGAAATGTTTAAATCCATATCTAATGAATATTTTTAAAAGGTACATTCTCATAACATAATCCAATATTGAATGAAAAAAGCAAAGAAATTGTCAAAAAACCTCAGATTTATTAATACTTAGAAAGATAACCGAAGCCGGTCTTTCTTAGTATCAATAAATCAGTGGTTTTTTGACAATTTCGTAGTCTTTTTCATTCAATATGAATGATTAACACAATATCAACTCCTCAACTACACAAAAAGTGATAATCTCAATATAAATCTGAGTACCCTCTTTAAATTATTTCGTCACGACATGCTTCCGCTAATAATGCCATGAAACATATTCTCATATTTTATATTCAAATGTAGCCCTACAGAAAAAAAGGCAAAATCTCACTGTATTAATATCTGACACTCTAGGGAGGTAGTTAATCTGATCTCTAATCTACCGGCAACTTATTCAAAATTTAGACTCCAAAACCACAAAAAAATATTGAAAAACACAGTATTCCAAAATCTCTATAGATAAATATATTAAAAAGCACATTCAACATAATATAATCCTACTATATCCTGACACTCTAGGGAGGTTGTTAATCTGATCTCTAATCTACCGGCAACTTATTCAAAATTTAGACTCCAAAACCACAAAAAAATATTGAAAAACACAGTATTCCAAAATCTCTATAGATAAATATTAAAAAGCACATTCAACATAATATAATCCTACTATATCCTGACACTCTAGGGAGGTTGTTAATCTGATCTCTAATCTACCGGCAACTTATTCAAAATTTAGACTCCAAAACCACAAAAAATATGAAAAACACAGTATTCCAAAATCTCTATAGATAAATATATTAAAAAGCACATTCAACATAATATAATCCTACTATATCCTGACACTCTAGGGAGGTTGTTAATCTGATCTCTAATCTACCGGCAACTTATTCAAAATTTAGACTCCAAAACCACAAAAAAATATTGAAAAACACAGTATTCCAAAATCTCTATAGATAAATATTAAAAAGCACATTCAACATAATATAATCCTACTATATCCTGACACTCTAGGGAGGTTGTTAATCTGATCTCTAATCTACCGGCAACTTATTCAAAATTTAGACTCCAAAACCACCAAAAATATTGAAAAACACAGTATTCCAAAATCTCTATAGATAAATATATTAAAAGCACATTCAACATAATATAATCCTAATCCTACTCTATTAATACCTGACATCTAGGTAGGTTGTTAATCTGATCTCCAATACGGCAACTTATACAGAAGTTACACTCCAAAACCACCAAAAATGTTGGAAAACACAGTATTCCAAAATCTCTATAGATAATATATTAAAAAGCACATTCGCCATAATATATCCTACTCTATTAATACCTGACATCTAGGTAGGTTGTTAATCTGATCTCTAATCTACCGGCAACTTATTCATAATTTAGACTTCAAACCCACAAAAAAATATTGAAAAACACAGTATTCCAAAATATCTATCCTAAATATATTAAAAAGCACATTCACCATAATATAATCATACTATATCCTGACACTCTAGGGAGGTTGTTAATCTGATCTCTAATCTACCGGCAACTTATTCAAAATTTAGACTCCAAAACCACCAAAAAATATTGAAAAACACAGTATTCCAAAATCTCTATAGATAAATATATTAAAAAGCACATTCAACATAATATAATCCTAATCCTACTCTATTAATACCTGACAATCTAGGGAGGTAGTTAATCTGATCTCCAATACCGGCAACTTATACAGAAGTTACACTCCAAAACCACCAAAAATGTTGGAAAACACAGTATTCCAAAATCTCTATAGATAAATATATTAAAAAGCACATTCGCCATAATATAATCCTACTCTATTAATACCTGACAATCTAGGTAGGTTGTTAATCTGATCTCTAATCTACCGGCAACTTATTCATAATTTAGACTTCAAACCCACAAAAAAATATTGAAAAACACAGTATTCCAAAATATCTATACATAAATATATTAAAAAGCACATTCACCATAATATAATCATACTATATCCTGACACTCTAGGGAGGTTGTTAATCTGATCTCTAATCTACCGGCAACTTATTCAAAATTTAGACTCCAAAACCACCAAAAAATATTGAAAAACACAGTATTCCAAAATCTCTATAGATAAATATATTAAAAAGCACATTCGCCATAATATAATCCTACTATATCCTGACACTCTAGGGAGGCTGTTAATCTGATCTCTAATATACCGGCAACTTATCCAGAATAGAATCCAAAACCACCAAACAATATTGAAAAACACAGTATTCAAAATCTCCATAGATAAATATATTGAAAAGCACATTCACCATAATATAATCCTACTATATCCTGACACTCTAGGGAGGTTGTTAATCTGATCTCTAATATACCGGCAACTTATCCAGAATAGAAACCAAAACCACCAAACATTATTGAAAAACACAGTATTCCAAAATCTTTATAGATGAACATTTTAAGGGGATATTCAACATGATATAATCCGACTATATACCTGACACTAAGTAGGTAGTTGAACGCAGCCCTAATCAACCTTACCGGCAAACTCACCAAAAATTTAGGCTTCAAAATGACCCAAAAATAGTACAAATCATAGTATTAAAATGAAATAAATGAGTTGAGTATAAAAAAAAAAACACACATCCCCGCAACATAATCCCCACTATAATATAAATTACCTGGCACTCTAGATAGGCAGTTAATCGTAACCCTAATCGACCAAGCCGGCAACTCACCCGAAATTTAGGCTTCAAAATGACCAAACAATAGTATAAATCAAAGTATTAAAATGAAATGCAATAAATAAGTTGAGTATTAAAAAAACACACACATCCCCCGCAACATAATCTCACTATATACCTGATACTCTAGATAGGTTTTTATTCTTAACCCTAATCGACTAACCGACAAACTCACCCGAAATTTGAGCGAGCCTCCTACCCTAGAATTGCTTCCCGTCGCCGTGGTCGCTTCTGACTGATAACAACTCGCGCACTAACACTCACTCACACTTGACACACACCGCACACTCACACACTCTTGTACCGCCGACGGATCACACTCACTGGCACAGCGAGCAGAGCAACTGAAACTGACTGTCTCATCAGTGATCTGCGAGTCAACTCATCTGCTTCTGGCCCGCGCACTACACATTCACAAAGTTGCCCGTTTCGCCGCTAGATGGTAGCAGGCGTCAAGCCTATATACACAGACTATGAATATGCAGAGATATAATTATTTGACCGAGCGAAGTGAGGTCTAAGATTCAAGTCGACGGTTTGACATTTCTCTTAATGTTTAAATGTTCATATGTTGCGCATTTACGGCGAAACGCGGTAATAGATTTCATAAAATATGACAGGTATGTTCCTTTTTAATTGCGCGTCGACGTATATACAAGGTTTTTGGAAATTTTGCATTTCAGGATAATATAAAAGGAAAAAGGAGCCTCCTTCATACGCCAATGTAAGATTAAAATCAGACTATAGAATTATTCATCATAAATCAGCTGATAAGTGATACACAGATGTGTGGAGAAGCCAGTCTATTGCTGTATTCCCATAAGGTCTTATAGTTTCAATCAGGTACTTGTGGATGAGAATACTGCGTGAGGTTTACTGTTCACAGAACTACTAGTATTATATTATAACACACTTTTAAGCTATATTTATATATTTATTAGCCAGTAGACTCGCTAAGCTCGCCTAATCCGTCTAGCCAGGGGGCTTCGCCACTACCTCTGTAAACAAAGCCATATTGCATTCTTGTGACACGTCAGCACAGGTAGGGCTCCTACACCAATAAAAACATAGATAGCTGAAATCAAAAAGTGTGAATAGGTATTTTTATTGGTGTGAGAGGTGGTGAATAGCCCTACCTGTGCTGATGTCACCAGAATGCACTATGGCTTTGTTTACGGAGGTAGTGGCTCCGCTCCACGGACCACCGACTGAATCACCCAGAAATAGGATCAGCAGGCGAGCGAAGCGAGCCTACATTTTTCATTTGAGCTTGCTTCCTTCCTTCAAAAAGTCAAAAGAGACTTTCAGGCTCGATTCAGACTTTCAGGCTCGATTCAATCACCAGTTTTATTTGAATCATGTGCCGCAGGATTGCATAAATGTTATTTCATCATAATTAATAAATATTCTGTTATTCCTTAATTGGAGACTTGGTTGAGATATTACTAAGATATTTGAATATCTTTGATTAAGATATTATAATCATTGTATTTCAGTCTGATAGTTTTTTTTTTTTTTTGAAATTTGAAACAGGAATGATGTGGGGAACTTAAAGGTGCATACCGGTACATATATGCATGCCGCGAGCACGCGAATTTCCAAAGACCTTAAAGAGATATAGACCCACAACGCCTATGCCTTCCCATTGATAGCTCTTACTTGAAATTGAAGGCTGCCATTGTGGTATTTTAGCACGAGATATTATACATAATATATTTCTAATATTATAGATTACAGAGGCATTGGTTTGATTGTATGTGATAATCTTATAGGTTACCCCCTCAATGGCCGATTTCAATTCCAAGTACGACACTAGCGCTTCATATGAGTCTATGCATCTTCAAGGTCTAGGCGAATTTCACTTCTCATCAGCTGATTACCATATAACTGTATTTGTATAGAAACGATAAGATACAGAAATCCAAATCTTGGCATTAGCTGAGTATAAAAAAACACACACATCCCCCGCAACATAATCTCACTATATACCTGATACTCTAGATAGGTTTTTATTCTTAACCCTAATCGACTAAACCGACAAACTCACCCGAAATTTGAGCGAGCCTCCTACCCTAGAATTGCTTCCCGTCGCCGTGGTCGCTTCTGACTGATAACAACTCGCGCACTAACACTCACTCACACTTGACACACACCGCACACTCACACACTCTTGTACCGCCGACGGATCACACTCACTGGCACAGCGAGCAGAGCAAACTGAAACTGACTGTCTCATCAGTGATCTGCGAGTCAACTCATCTGCTTCTGGCCCGCGCACTACACATTCACAAAGTTGCCCGTTTCGCCGCTAGATGGTAGCAGGCGTCAAGCCTATATACACAGACTATGAATATGCAGAGATATAATTATTTGACCGAGCGAAGTGAGGTCTAAGATTCAAGTCGACGGTTTGACATTTCTCTTAATGTTTAAATGTTCATATGTTGCGCATTTACGGCGAAACGCGGTAATAGATTTTCATAAAATATGACAGGTATGTTCCTTTTTTAATTGCGCGTCGACGTATATACAAGGTTTTTGGAAATTTTGCATTTCAAGGATAATATAAAAGGAAAAAGGAGCCTCCTTCATACGCCAATGTAAGATTAAAAATCAGACTATAGAATTATTCATCATAAATCAGCTGATAAGTGATTACACAGATGTGTGGAGAAGCCAGTCTATTGCTGTATTCCCATAAGGTCTTATAGTTTCAATCAGGTACTTGTGGATGAGAATACTGCGTGAGGTTTACTGTTCACAGAACTACTAGTATTTATATTATAACACACTTTTAAGCTATATTTATATATTTATTAGCCAGTAGACTCGCTAAGCTCGCCTAATCCGTCTAGCCAGGGGGCTTCGCCACTACCTCTGTAAACAAAGCCATATTGCATTCTTGTGACAACGTCAGCACAGGTAGGGCTCCTACACCAATAAAAACATAGATAGCTGAAATCAAAAAGTGTGAATAGGTATTTTATGGTGTGAGAGGTGGTGAATAGCCCTACCTGTGCTGATGTCACCAGAATGCACTATGGCTTTGTTTACGGAGGTAGTGGCTCCGCTCCACGGACCACCGACTGAATCACCCAGAAATAGGATCAGCAGGCGAGCGAAGCGAGCCTACATTTTTCATTTGAGCTTGCTTCCTTCCTTCAAAAGTCAAAAGAGACTTTCAGGCTCGATTCAGACTTTCAGGCTCGATTCAATCACCAGTTTTATTTGAATCATGTGCCGCAGGATTGCATAAATGTTTATTTTCATCATAATTAATAAATATTCTGTTATTCCTTAATTGGAGACTTGGTTGAGATATTACTAAGATATTTGAATATCTTTGATTAAGATATTATAATCATTGTATTTCAGTCTGATAGTTTTTTTTTTTTTTTGAAATTTGAAACAGGAATGATGTGGGGAACTTAAAGGTGCATACAGATATGCATGCCGCGAGCACGCGAATTTCCAAAGACCTTAAAGAGATATAGACCCACAACGCCTATGCCTCCCCATTGATAGCTCTTACTTGAAATTGAAGGCTGCCATTGTGGTATTTTAGCACGAGATATTATACATAATATATTTCTAATATTATAGATTACAGAGGCATTGGTTTGTTTGTATGTGATAATCTTAATAGGTTACCCCCTCAATGGCCGATTTCAATTCCAAGTACGACACTAGCGCTGCATGTGAGTCTATGCATCTTCAAGGTCAAGGCGAATTTCACTTCTCATCAGCTGATTACCATATAACTGTATTTGTATAGAAACGATAAGATACAGAAATCCAAATCTTGGCATTAGCTGATTAAAAGTAAATTGCTCGAGCTCCCGGCTCGTAAATCTGTACGCACCTTAACCAATATCGATATCTAACAATCTAATCCTTTAAATTATAAATTGAGAGATGTAGAAAAGTGCATTGGAACTCAATTAGAAACTGATGGAAAGGGAGAATCAGAATAATTATTACCACCATTACTTGAGCTGAACCTATGTGTTTGATTTCTGATCTGTCAATGGACAGCTTATGATTGATTAGATTTTCTGTATCTGTACTCCTATTGGCTGATTTCTGATCAACAAAATCCTGCTCTCTCATTAGTCAGCTTGTGATTGGTAGGATTTTCTGTATCTGTACTCCTATTGGCTGCTTTCTGATCAACAAAATTCCTGCTCTCCACTTGGTCAGCTTGTGATTGATGGATTTTCAGTATCTGTACTACTATTGGATGATTTCTTATCAACAAAATCCCTGGTCTCTCATTGGTCAGCTTGTGAATGGTTAGATTTTCCGTATCTGTACTCCTATTGGCTGATTACTGATCAACAAAATTCCTACTCTTTCAATGGTCAGCTTGAGATTGAATGGATTTTCTGTATCTGTACTCCTATTGGCTGATTTCTGATCAACAAAATCCCCACTCTCTCATTAGTCAGCTCGTGATTGGTTGGATTTTCTATATCTGTACTCCTATTGGCTGATTTCTGATTAACAAAATCCCTGCTCTCTCATTGGTCACCTTGTGATTGAATGAATTTTCTGTATCTGTACTCCTATTGGCTGATTTATGATCAACCAAATCCCCACTCTCTCATTGGTCTGCTTGTGATTGAATGAAATTTCTGTATCTGTACTCCTATTGGCTGATTTCTGATCAACAAAATCCCAGCTCTCTAATTGCTCAGCTTGTGATTGGTTAGATTTTCTGTATCTGTACTCCTATTGGCTGATTTCTGATCAACAAAATCCCTGCTCTCTAATTGGTCAGCTTGTGATTGGTAGGATTTTCTATATCTGTACTCCTATTGGCTGATTTCTGATCAACAAAATCACTGTTCTCTCATTGGTCAGCTAGTGATTGGTTGGATTTTCTGTATCTGTACTCCTATTGGCTTATTCCTATTCAACAAAATCGCTACTCTCTCATTGGTCAGCTAGTGATTGGTTGGATTTTCTGTATCTGTACTGCTATTGGCTGATTTCTGATCAACAAAATCCCTGCTCTCTCATTGGTCAGCTTGTGATTGGTTGGATTTTCTGTTTCTGTACTCCTATTGGCTGATTTCTGATCAACAATCCCCTCCTCTCTCATTGGTCAGCTTGTGATTTGTTGAATTTTCTGTATCTATACTCCTATTGGCTGATTTCTGATCAAAAAAATCCCTGCTCTCTCATTGATCAGCTTGTGATTGGTTGGTTTTCTGTATCTGTACTCCTATTGGTTGATTTCTGATGAACAAAATCCCTGCTCTCTCATTGGTCAGCTTGTGGATGGTTAGATTTTCTGTATCTGTACTCCTATTGGCTGATTTCTGATCAACAAAATCCTGCTCTCTCATTGGTCAGCTTGTGATTGAATGGATTTTCTGTATCTGTACTCCTATTGGCTGATTTCTGATCAACAAAATCCCTGCTCTCTAATTGGTCAGCTTGTGATTGGTTAGATTTTCTGTATCTGTACTCCTATTGGCTGATTTCTGATCAACAAAATCCCTGCTCTCTAATTGGTCAGCTTGTGATTGGTTGGATTTTCTGTATCTGTACTCCTATTGGCTGATTTCTGATCAACAGAATCCTGCTCTCTCATTGGTCAGCTTGTGATTGGTTGGATTTTCTGTATCTGTACTCCTATTGGCTGATTTCTGATCAACAAAATCCCTGTTCTCTCATTGGTCAGCTTGTGATTGGTTGGATTTTCTGTATCTGTACTCCTATTGGCTGATTTCTGATCAAAAAAATTTCTGTTCTCTCATTGGTCAGGTAGTGATTGGTTGAATTTTCTGTATCTGTACTCCTATTGGCTGAATTCTCATCAACTAAATCTCTGCTCTCTCATTGGTCAACTAGTGAGTAGTTCGATACTCTGTATCTGTACTCCAATTGGCTGATTTCTGATCAAAAATATCCCTGCTCTCTAATTGGTCAGCTTGTGATTGATGGATTTTCTGTATCTGTACTCCTACTGGCTGATTTTTGATCAACAAAATCCCTGCTTTCTCATTGGTCAGCTTGTGATTGGTTGGATTTCCTGTATCTGTACTCCTATTGGCTGATTTCTGATCAACAAAATCCCTGTTCCTTGATTGGTCAGCTTGTGATTGGTTGGATTTTCTTTATCTGTACTCCTATGGCTGATTTCTGATCAACAAAATCCCTTCTCTCTCATTGGTCAGCTTGTGATTGGTTGGATTTTCTGTATCTGTACTCCTATTGGCTGATTTCTGTTCAACAAAATCCCTGCTCTCTCATTGGTCAGCTTGTGATTGGTTGGATCTTCCGAATCTGTACTCCTATTGGCTGATTTCTGCCCAATAAAATCCCTGCTCTCTAATTGGCCAGCTTGTGATTGGTTGGATTTTCTGTATCGGTACTCCTATTGGCTGATTTCTGATCAACAAAATCCCTGCTCATTCATTGGTCAGCTTGTGAATGGATGGATTTCCTGAATCTGTACTTCTATTCAGGCCCGGCCCTAGGGGTGGGCGGACCGGGCGGCCGCACAGGGCGGCAGATTTTTGGGGGCGGCAAATTTTAAGGAACGGAAAATTTTTAAATGCAAATAAATAATAAATTCAATGTGAATAGTAAAATTTTATAAGAAGCTTTACCAAACTCAAGCTAATGAAGACATATATCTAAGATCAACAATGTCCCAGGAACGTCTGAATCGTCCAGCAAACATAAAATAGCTCAGTCCCTAAATCTTGAAGTACTAGAGTAGGAATTTTTCTATGCAAAGGTCAGATGAGTTCTACTTAATTGAACAAGTGTGTTGAACAAACTCGTGTTGTAGCAATTGTAGTTTTGATTACTTAGCAAGTTAAATAGGCCCAATACTCTGTTGCAGTCTCTTGATTCGGAACTACCGTCTTAATTATGTTTTCTTATTGTGTACCGTATCTGTTCTGAACATAAAAATAGTTTAATCAGATGTTTTGTGTTACTGTTCTAGTCCAGTCAATTAAAGATTATAGAATGAAAAGTTTGGAACACAATTTTTAACTCTACAGCTCTTTTAAGGATAGTAAGAGGATTAACATATCAAAAGTCCTCACCCCTACCTCATGTGCTAAAGGAGTGGAGGTGGTTTGAAGTATCATTTTTTCATTTTTCTCATATATCTCGGAAACTATGCATCTTATGAACATTTGTACACTGTACAAAATTGAAGCTCACAAAATTACCAACAAGTTTTGTTCTCTACATTTTCTTCATATCTCTTATAATTTCTGAGATATCCGCTCTTGAAGATGAGACATTTTTTGAAAAAACACTTCTGCCTCCAATTTTTTCATCTTTTCGGCCTTATAATTTTTGAACTATTGATTAAAAAATCCGTGCTGATTATAAGATGACGGAGCATCAAATTATCTTCAATTTTATGTATATTTTCACTATTTTACGCATTTCCCTACGACTGTTGCAGCAATTTTAGTGTTGAGAGTGTAATTTTCTGTTCAGCAACAATAGATCAGTTGACAATGAAATTTGAAGGGAATGTTGGAACTCAATTTTAGACTTTGCAGCTTTGTTGACACTAGTTTGGAGGTGAGCATATCAAAAATCCCAACCCCTACATCATGTGCTAAAGGGATGAGGGTGGTTTGAAAGTTGCATTTTCCACTTTTACTTACATGCTTATATCTTGGAAACAATGAGTTCTATTGACATAATTATCCACATAAAAATGAAGCTCAATGAATTTCCTACAAGTTTTGTTTTGTAGAGGTTTTCAATAAATATGATACTAACTTTTCGAGATATATATGTTCTAAAGTGATTCATTCTCAAAAACCCAGTTTTTCTTCCATTTTTCGCTCTTTCAAGTCTTTTAACTTTTGAACAATTGATGAAAAAAGAATGTGCTAATTACGAGACTCTAGAGCATTAAATTATCTTTCATTTCATGTATGATTCGACTATTTCAAGCATTCCTATACGACTGTTGCAGCAGTTTCAGTTTTGAATGTCTTGTTTGGTAGGAAGTTTAGAAACACCTCCTGTGTTCAGTTCCGCAGACGTTCTAATAGGTACTCAATATGGATACTGAAGCACACTCCAATTTATGATCACAAAATAGTGTGATATTCGAAAAAAGTCACTTGTTCCAAATCTTGATATTTGACTCTCAAACCTAAAACTGCAGCAACAGTCATAATTATGGGAATGCGTGAAATAGTCGAATTATAGGCCTACATGGAATGAATGATAATTTAATGCTATACAATCTCGTAGTAAGCAAATTCTTTTTCCATCAATTGTTGGAAAGTTATAAGAATTGAAAGAGCGAAAAATGGAAAAAACTGGGTTTTCGAAAATGCATCACTTTAGAACATATAATATCTCAAAAAGTATCAGATTTATCGAAATCCTCTACCAAACAAAACTTTCACTCTCAACACTAAAACTGCTGCAACAGTCGTAGGGAAATGCGGAAAATATACATCAAATTGAAGATAATTTGATGCTCCGTTAGCTTATGATCAGCACGGATTTTTTTCATCAATCATTCAAAAATTATATGGCCGAAAAGATGAAAAAATTGGAGGTAGAAGTGTTTTTTTCAAAAAATGTCTCAATGTCTCACCTTCAAGAGCGGATATCTCAGAAACTATAAGAGATATGAAAAAATGTAGAGAACAAAACTAGTTGGTAATTTTGTGAGCTTCAATTTTGTACAGTGTACAAATGTCCAAAGGATGCATAGTTTCCGTGATATATGAGAAAAATGAAAAAATGGTACTTTCAAACCACTCCCACCCCTTTGGCACATGGGGTAAGGGTGAGGACTTTTGATATATGTTGATCCTCTTACTATCCTTAAAAGAGCTGTAGAGTTAAAAACTGTGTTCCAAAATTTTCCCTCCATTCCTTTATTTGAGCATTCGTTGCCTGCACTTATTCCTCAATATTTATATTTGTCAATATTTGTTTAAATTCATTTTTAACTTGAAAAGCTGATAACTTTCGGGCAAATTTCTAAGTAAACAATTATTAGACGGGATACCTTTTGGTGGGGGGGGGGGGCGGCGTTTGCCGATTTCGCCCTGGGCGGCAAAGTCCCTAGGGCCGTGCCTGCAGTCCTATTGGCTGATTTCTGATCAACAAATTCGCTGCTCTCTCATTGGTCAACTTGTGATTGGTTGGATTCTCTGTATCTGTACTCCAATTGGCTGATTTCTGATCAACAAAATCCCTGCTCTCTCATTGGTCAGCTTGTGATTAGTTGGATTTTCTGTATCTGTACTTCTATTGGCTGAATTCTCATCAACAAAATCTCTGCTCTCTCATTGGTCAGCTAGTGAGTAGTTTGATACTCTGTATCTGTACTCCAATTGGCTGATTTCTGATCAACAAAATCCCTGCTCTCTCATTGGTCAGCTTGTGATTGGTTGGAATTTCTGTATCTGTACTCCTATTGGCTGATTTCTGATCAACAATATCCCTGCTCTCTCATTGGTCAGCTTGTGATTGGTTGGATTTTCTGTATCTGTACTCCTATTGGCTGATTCCTGATCAATAATATCCCTGCTCTCTCATTGGTCAGCTGTTGATTGGTTGAATTTCCTGTATCTGTACTCCTATTGGCTGGATCCTGATCAACAAAATTCCTGCTCCTCCATTGGTCACCTTGTGATTGGTTGAATTTTCTGTATCAGTACTCCTATTGGCTGTTTTCTGATCAACAAAATCCCTGCTCTCTCATTGGTCAGCTGGTGATTGGTTGAATTTTCTGTATCTGTACTCCTATTGGCTGATCTCTTCTCAACAAAATCCCTACTTTCTCATTGGTCAGCTTGTGATTGATTGGATTTTCTGTATCTGTACTCCTATTGGCTGATTTCTGATCAACAAAATCCCTGCTCTCTCATTGGTCAACTTGTGATTGGTTGAATGTTCTGTATCCGTACTCCTATTGGCTGTTTTCTGATCAACAAAATCCCTGCTCTCTCATTGGTCAGCTAGTAGTTGGTTGGATTTTCTGTACCTGCACTCCAAATAGCTGATTGAGTTCCAGTTTTAGAGTTTTTGTAACCTAAAAAGAGTTGATACCTTGTAATTAAAACAGATAATTCAATCTGATTCTCATCATTTATATCATTCTATGTTAATATCTTCTACAGGCTCTACAGCTGCCTCAAATTATTCTTGTCTTATAACAATCCATGTAGTGGAAGAATTTTTCTCACTGATATTGAGAGAATTTTTTTGGATCTTTGGATGATGAATGAAACAATTAGTTTATAAGGCCTTGCCCGTCTTTGAAAACTTTTTACTTTTGAAAGGTTCCGATTTTTTTTTCATTCAGACACTTCCAACTTATGAAAAGTTATAAGAAAATACTTTCCTATCATTTCCACTCTTTGAAATGTGAGTGCCTAGACTTGAAAACTCAGGGGAGATCCATTTCCCAAATATATTTATGTAATTTTGAGGATACACTCTCTAAGATATTGTTCATCACATGACATATTTGATTTCTCAGAATAAAAATGCTAGAAATTTTTGAGAAAACAAGAAAAAATTATGAGAATGGAAACTATTAAAAATTGGAGACAACATTGCTTTTTCATAACTGTCTCACCTTCAAGTGTGGATATCTCGAAAACTATAGAATATATAGAAAAAATTGTGAGATTAATATTGTAGGAAATTATGTAAGCTTCAATTTGTATTGGACAGTCATTCTCGTGGAACACATATTTTTCGAGTCATATGCGAGAAACCAAAACACGGTACCTTTCAACCACCTCCGCTCCCCAGTGCAGGGGGTAGCGGTGCTGTGGTGGGGACGTTTGATTTGTTTACTTTTGATATACCGGTATCAGCTAACATCTATAGAAGGCATTGGCAAGGTAGAGAATCCGCTGCTGATATAAACACTAGGAACTACAGATAGTTCCAGTTTTCGCTGCTAGATAGCAGCAGGAGACAGGTATACATTGCAAGGTATTTGAAAACAGAGCTACAGACCTTGCTACATTGATCATCAACGCCGTGGATGCCAGAAAGATAGAGGAAAACCACCAACCCTCTAAACTCTCCATAATAAGGTCAAATGAAAACCTTGTCTTAGCAACAAGGAAGAAAATATTGAAATTAATAAAACAATATAAAAACATGAAGTATTCTTATATTTAAAACATTTTAAAACTTTAAAACATTTCACACAAAATGTTAAAACATTTAAAATAAAAAGGTACCTCATGTTTTATATTATTTTTATTAGTTGTTTTGATAAAGTTGTCCATACAAGTGAAATAATTATTTTAAGAAAACATTGTTATGCATGAATTTCATGTAATACCAGAAATAGTAGTTATTAAATATTCTTGAAAAATCAATCGTCTCCTGCTTTGCACTCAAGTGATATTTCTCTCACTTCGTGATAGACTTCACTTTTATGGCTATTGTATCGTCGCTGTAAACTTAAACAATTTTTCAATTACTTCCTTCATATATGTTCTTAATGCTCAACCAATATCATTGTCAGTTAGATTTAAGAGAGGAAAAATTTCTGATGATCAAACCTTCAAAGTTCATTCTTGTTGAATTCTGTATAATTATATATATATATATATATATTTTTTTTTTTTTTTTTTTTTTTTTAATCGGTATCATGTGACATTCATAATAATTTATATGATGTATTAATTCGATACTCCCATATGCGGCATGCTCTAAGAGCTTGCATATGTGTAATGTTACTTACTTTATGTATGTAATATTGTAATAAATAAATAAATAAATTAATTCCTTATAAGTCAATTGATATAATATTAATTCTTATGATAAATGTCAATTGATATAATATTTGTATTTTAAGAAGAAGATGTTTCTTTATGTTTATGTAGTCATAAACACAATTATTTTGAATTCACCATACAATTATTTTATAATTAAGTTATATTCCAGTGTGTTGTTTTTATATTGCTTTGTAATATATTTTTTTTCGTTGTATTTTAAGCAAATGAAATATAATCACTACCTATCTGGCAGATCTTCCAGACTCATCACGGATTAGAAATCCATAGCTTTCATGTTTGATAGTTCATGAAAAGGAAAACAGGAGAATGACAAAATTCTATTCTATTGTATGTACAGAATGGCGCAGAAAAACGTGAGATTTTAATTATTACTGCTCACTGCACTAAAGTCTAAAGAGAGTTGGTAGATGATCGAAATTTTACACAACTGATGTCAGAGCATTATTGCCATTTATTAATCATTAATCATTGGAACTTATATAGTGTAGTATATGGTGTATAGTACTATATTATATAGTGTAGTTCATTATATATATATATATATATATATATATCTATATATATATATATATAATATATATATATATATATATATGATGGAATGAGTATATAGTAATATGATGATGTAATAAGTATATATTGTAGTATATATAATGTATATTATGGTGTAGATTATGCAACAGCGGGGAGAGCATTTTATGGAAACTGTGATGTAACAACTGCACCTGAAGTATTTAGACTGTATAAGCACAGAGAAAGAACAATAGTTTCATAAAACTATGGGAAACCAAAGAATAACATTTCCCTTTTCTGTGGGAGCTGTACCACCTTTAAGCTATAAGGTACTTTGAGCTATCCGTCTTGGAGTTACTCCCTTTTCTGTGGAAAAAGGTACCACCTTTAAGCTATCACAAACTTTGAGCTATCCGTCTTTGAGTTATCCCTTTTCTGTGGGAAAAGGTACCACCTTTGAGCTATCAGGTACTTTGAGCTATCCGTCTTTGAGTTATCCCTTTTCTGTGAGAAAAGGTACCACCTTTGAGCTATCAGGTACTTTGAGCTATCCGTCTTTGAGTTATCCCTTTTCTGTGAGAAAAGGTACCACCTTTGAGCTATCAGGTACTTTGAGCTATCCGTCTTTGAGTTATCCCTTTTCTGTGGTAAAAGGTATTATGTTTGAGCTATCAGGTACTTTGAGCTGTCCGTTTTCTGTGGAAAAGGTATCATTTTTGAGCTATCAGGTACCACCTTTGAACTTTAAACTTCATAGCCTTGTCTTTACGTCTCTGAATGTGGTATTTTGAAGACAATGCGTATCGTAAAAGTTCTAAAAAAATACATGACATGAAGGAAATCATTCGAAATTCTATAACTGCAGTTCCCCACGATTTACTACACTGTCATTCAAAAGTTTCCATGAAACAGACAGTGAACGCCGAATGAGAGCACATATCTAAGATTGTT
>NC_052504.1:91751069-91758569 GCF_014356525.2 Nilaparvata lugens
CTCAAAGGCATAAAAAAGGCATTCGTCCAAATAGCTTGATATATCAACGGAGCTCCGAGTCCTTTGTATTGGAAGCTTTTACGATCATCATGAAAGTTGGAGTAATGTATTTCTTTTATTAGGAACATTTACGATCAACAGTTTATTGTTGGATTATTGATGAGAGAGCGGGTTGTTGCAATCAGATTCGGCAGCTTCGATAAATACAGTTCGGTTGGAGGCATCAATGTTTGTGTAGTATGCATTGGGACTCAGCAAATAATTCGTTCTGAACTGGAGGGCGTATCTTGGGAGTTTTGAGCTGAACCTTCCTTATTGAACGCTTGGTATGGAGAGAGAGAGAGAGCGAGAGACAGAGAGAGAGAGAGAGAGTGAGAGAGAGTGAGTGAGAGAGAGTGAGAGCGAGAGAAGAACATGTATTGTAGGAGGAAGTGTGAGAGGTTGAGGGAAATGAGAATGAAGATGATGGATGAGAAAAGACAAGGAGGAGGGAATGAAGAAGACAGACTGAAATATAAAGGAAATAATGCAGATGAGAGACTATGATGATCAGATATGAGGAGATATTATGATGGAAAAGGAATAGAGGAAACGAAATTCTCCTTCTCCTTTGAAACGAAGTTTTCTAGGCCTACCTAGACGTAGGCCTGGAAAAGAATGATAGAGATGATGAAAATAAAGCAGGAGGAAGCGAGATAATGAAGTTCAATAAGGAAAATCTTTAGAAAAATTGTGAATAAAGGGTAATAAAGAAGAAGAAGATTCATTTAAATCGAAACCAGGGAAAAGCAAATACCGATGAAAATCAGAAGACAGCAAAAAACGTTGATGATGAGTGGAAAGTAGAAGACAGTTGATGATTGAGATGTTGAGAAAAAAATTGTTTTGAGGAATATGGTTGAAAGTAGCACAATGATAATGGAGAAGATCAGAATAAGAAATAAAAGGAGAGATAATGTAGAAGATGGTGTGGGAGTAGTAGGTGAAGGAGGAGATAGAGGAGAAGATAAAGAAAAAGAAGAAGAAGAATGAGAAGAAGAAGTAGTAGTAGGAGAAGAAGAAGAAGAAGAAGAAGAAGAAGAAGAAAAAGAAGAAGAAGAAGAAGAAGAAGAAGAAGAAGAAGAAGAAGAAGAAGAAGAAGAAGAAGAAGAGACGAAGAAGAAGAGAAGAAGAAGGGAAGAAGAAGAAAAAGAAGAAGAAGAAGAAGAAGAAGAAGAAGAGAAGAAGAACGAGAAGAAGACGAAGAAAAGAAGGAGAGAAAAGATGAAGAAGAAGAAGAAAAAGAAGTAGAAGAAGAAGAAAATGAAGAAGAAGGAGAAGAAGAAGAAAAAAGAAGGAGGAGGAGAAGGGGCAGGAGGAGGAGGATGAGGAGGAGAAGGAGGAGGAGAAGGGGCAGGAGGAGGAGGATGAGGAGGAGAAGGAGGAGGAGTTGCAGGAGGAGGAGAAGAATAAGAAGTAGAAGGAGGAGAAGAAGAAGAAGAAGAAGCAGGAGAAGAAGAAGGAGAAGAAGAAGAAATCATGAAGAAGAGAGAAGAAGTGAAAGAGATGAAATGCTAGAGAAAGATGAGAAGAAATTGGAAAAGGAAGAACAAGAGATGATGCACAAAGGAGGATGGAAGAGGGAAGTGAAGGCGAGAAGTATTTTGGAAAGACGAAGAACGGAGGAGGAAGAGGAGGAGGATGAAGAAGAAGAAGAAGAATGAGTAGAAGGAGAAGAAGAAGATGAAGTAGAAGAAGAAATTATGAAGAAGAAGAAAGTAAAGTGATGAAACGCTACAGAAAGAAGAAAAGAGACTGCAAAAAAGAACAAGTGATAGTGAACAAAAGAGGATGAAGGGGAAAGTGAAGGCGAGAAGTATTTTGGAAGGACAAAGAAAAAAAACAGAAGAAGTGACAAGGGTAAGAAAAAGAAAGAGTAAGAGAGGTGTACTCATTTCAAGTAGTGAGAAACTTGCGCCAAGGTTCACTATTGTCATTTCACTTTTGGTCAAAAAAGAAGTTGGAAGTAGTCCAGTTTATTTATTCGGCAAAGTTGAATTGAAGGTGTCGCAAATTGATTCAATCTCCAACTAATGAAAATCTCATTAAGATTTTCTTGGCAAATTCAATTATTCGGTCTCCAATAAATTTTTCCATTGGTTGGTATTGTTTGTTGATACAATCTTCCAACTGAATCTCATTAGGATTTTTGTCGAGCTATTTGACTGACTATTCAGAGAGCAGCTGGGAGCTCAAATTATGTTTCCACTGGATAAATAGAATCCTCTCCAAAAAAGAATTCATCACCCGTCCTCCACCCCGACCCTATTGAGAACTCTGGTGAGGAAACTAAAATTTGTGTACCAAAAAAATCCAACAAAATGTTATGAGTTAAGCTTTCAGTAAGAAGATCTATATATAAAAGCGAAATGGCACTCACTCACTGACTCACTGACTGACTGACTGACTCACTCACTCACTCACTCGCAGAAATAAAAATCTACCGGACCAAAAACGTTGAAATTTGGTAGGTATGTTCAGTTGGCCCTTAGAGGCACAATAAGAAATCTTTTGGCAATATTTTAACTCTAAGGGTGGTTTTTAAGGGTTTAAAGTTCGTCTTTTAGCATGTATATTCTTCTTATTCTCTTAATTTATAATTGAAAAATGTCCATACCATATGTTAATATAGACTAGAACTATAATCTAGAGAGAGTACCTCTTCAAAACAGTTGTTAACTGGTAACTAAATTGATAATTTTGTTAGGTTGGCACCAAGTTGAAGATTGAAATGCATATATCGCGGAAAAATTGATTGGGCACTGCTACTTCAATCAGAGCTATTCCTGGGAATATTATATTACTAGCCGTCAGGCTCGCTTCGCTCGCCATATCCGTTTAGCCAGACGTTTAGTCTGGACCCCCGACTGGATCGTCCTAACATATGATAAAAATGCTCAAATGAAAAATGCAGGCGAGCGAAGCGAGCCTGCTGATCTTACTCTTGGACGATCCAGTCGGGGGTCCAGGGGGCGGAGCCCCCTAGCTAGACGGATATGGCGAGCGAAGCGAGCCTGACGGCTAGTGTTCTCATATAAATAAGAAACCCGCCTCTCATTTCAATACATAATGAGAGTAAGTATTCAAACAGTTTGATAAAAGAAGCGATGATGTACATCAATGAAAAACCAGCCTCCCTGATCCCTCCATTATGAGTTCACAACATTTGAAAATTCACAATAATTTGAAAATTTCCCCAGTCTCTCCCAATTATCCGATATTTTCCAAATTTTGTTCCTATACTATCAAGTTCATCGATTTCATTTCTGAAAAAAATAAAAATTTTCAGGCTGCAAATGGCGGGGGGGGTGAAAGGACAATTTTCAAAATTTTACTCAATTGCGGGCATCTAATCGATGAAAAGAACCTATATACCAAGTTTCATCCGTTGGATAGTTTTGCCATAGTTTAGCCCGTTTGAAATAAAAAAGTCCCAAAATTAGTAAAATGACAAAATAGCCGCATATGGTATCTTCGCGAATTTATTCACAGAATATACAGAATGGAAACTTGTAATCAATCGCCTATCTAACCAATGCTTTTTACATGACGCCAATACTAAACACGTCACGTGACCTTGGGAAGTTCCAATCCTGGTCTTCTGATTGGCTCGTAGCAGTGAACCAGATCAATTGATCCGGATCATTAAAGTGATCCGAACCTACCATCAATACTATTACAATACGGCGCTTCCTAACAAGATGGCGGATTTTAGCGTCAGGGTACTAGCCAAGTTTCCGTACTGTATGTATACTGGGTTTATATATCGTAGAAACTTCGTTCTGGTCTTAAATGAAAGCGCTCAAAAATCTTAAAAAATAATTTAATTTCAACATTTTAAAATTGTCTCTACCTTCCGCGTAAATTGAGATGGCAGCATGCGAATATCAATGGGAAGTTGGTTACAGAATAATATTATAGTGACGTCAGTCTTTTCAATTATTTTCTGATTTGCTTAGATAATCAGGTGGGGGACGGGTGGTGGAACGACCGTTCCTCCCACTAGATAATATTTCAAAAAGATGATCATGAAGCTGAGGTTATAGGACGACAAGTCAGCAGGCTCGCTTCGCTCGTCTCTGTACCCTATATAAAATTTCAATTTTGATTGCTCGATTGTAATAAATGTTGATTGTAAAGAAACCTTACTAGATCTTTAAAAGCCTGAAAAGAATTGAAATGTTAACTATCCTTTTCTTAACAAGTCACAACTTTTGATACCAATATCATTTTGTATTATAAAAAACTAATTCTGAGACTTGCTCCCATTTCTAAGTACATTTCTCAATTACTAATGACCCACTATCCGCCCAGTAAAAGATAAACAAGTTGTACATCAAGAACCGAGCACCTGTAGTCATCTATCGGATGAACTCAGAAATGCATTGTTGACCAATCAGGAGAAAATGGGCGGAGCTTCGAGGTGTGTCTGTGGGCGTGGCCCTAATCTGTTTCTAGTCTATTATTAGATTCTCCTTCTTATTTTTAGATTTTTAAAATTATTTCACCATCTATCAATCCTCTATGTTTCTTCTATCGTTCAATTATTTATTGAGCTTTCATTTTATTATCTCTATTCTATAATACTAGCAGGAACCCGTGCTGCGCAAGGGTCCATTTAAAACTTGACGTAATGAAAGTTTTAAGAATTGAAAATAGACCTATAACCATCCTTGGTTAAATTTTTTCGGGATTTTGAAGGTTATTACTGGAAAAATATGCGATTTAGAGAGAAATTTTATAGAACAAAAATTTTAGAGGAAGGTTTTAAAAATATTTTCATCAAAAAACGGTTAAATAAATTATCTTGAACGGTTATTGAAATACAAGCGATATAGCAAAACCCTGACAATTTTGGCGGCCATCTTGTTTCCGAGGTGTTTGCCTGTGATTTCGTCTTATCATCATCATGATCCTTATTATGCTAGACCTAACGAAGAAATTGAGTCATCTTCCACCGCTGTTACCAAAAATGACTATGGAGTGACATTTGCGCCCGGACTATTATATAGAATCAGGCTGATCACAGTTTTATGTTCTCACACTTCCAGCTAATTTCAATTCTTCTCCACTCTACTTATTCTTAGATCTCTCAAACTTTTTGTATCAATTTTATATGTTCAATAGGTATTCATTTTATTCCTCTCCCAAAATTCAGTCAGGGACTTCAAGGAGACAAAAATCAACTCTTTAAAGATAGAAAAATTGATCCTACATCGAATGACATTATCACCCACCACTTACTCTTTTACAATAAATAATAATAATATCGAGTGACCTGACTAGTTCTGGTGTGGTGTCAGAGTTTTCAGGTCACAACTAATCAATTTCAGGACTCTGACATGACCTAATCACTGCTTTTTAGGCAGCCGGGACCGACGAATAACGTGTCAATCCAAAACACAGGAGTAGCCCGAGAAATATATGTTTCCAGGGCCGGGATTTGAACCCGGGTCTCTGAATTATACTCGAATGAATTCACATGGAAAGTGAACTATCAAATTTTAAGTAAATCACAAAATTAAAAACCAATATCATCTTGGATCGACATCTTGGATCAATAATTACTTATTCACAGTAATGCTTGTTCAGTTTTAAGCATTATTGCTTGTTTGTTTTGCCAAGGTAATGTGAAAAATTTACACTGAAATCACAATTCTCACTGAAAATTGTATCAAAAACAACTTTATCACTTATCACATTCGCACACCACTGCAATTGTTATTCTCACATTCAACAGTGTGCAAACAAGCGTTATTTCGACGCTTTTGGTGACAATTTTGGTACCACATTATCCCATCTCAGGACAGAGACAGATATAATTTTCCTTCCACATTATCCCATCTCATGACAGAGACAGAGATGATTTAGCTACCACATTATCCCATCTCATGATGGAGAGTGACGCGGTTTGGGATTTAGTGGTTTAGCCGTGTGGGATTACACTGCTTGTGTAACAAGTCCTTGTTTCTTGCAATCTTATGGCATAATCCTAGTGAAACAACTATTTCAGATCCACCTTAAAACTCTTGGCCAGCCCGGCGTGAATAACAACATACTGTACATTGTTTTTTGTAAACCATATAAAAATAGAATCTACAAATGAGAATAAAAGAGAAAATCTTACATTTGCTCGAATGCCAATGACTGTTGTATGAAATTATTATTATTAGTATTGAACAAAAATCCAAGTTACATGATCTCAATCGATCCGAAGGCGCCTCGTACTACAAATATTCAACATAATACTTCAGGGTGATTGACAGCATTCAATTTAGATTCTAGTTTCAAAAAAATGATTCTGCATTTAGGCCCGCCGCAAAGTAGACCCACGCTTATCCACGAAAAGCAACCCACGCCGTGGGATGTTTTGTAAACCATTGCTAGGCTCTTCCAGACATCTGCATAATACATGCAATGAATAATCCACTTGTCAGCTGATTGATTATGAATAATCCGATAGCAATGGTTTACAAAACATCCCACGGCGTGGGTTGCTTTTCGTGGATTAGCTTGGGTCTACTTTGCGGCGGGCCTTAATCTTGTTGAAACCACAGATTCAAGACAGATTCAAATTGTTTATAATAATCTATATAAATGAAAATGGAGCCTCAAATTTTGACATTCAATAACTTTTTTATGTGTGCACCGAATTTGTTGATTTTTTAGCTGTGTTCGTTATGTTCAGGACCAGGTTTATGGTCTATCAAATTTATAATCCGACTTCAGGACTCTCTCCTACGATCCTTCATAGTTCTCATGTAATCCTTATAGTAGAAGATTTGTGAGCTGGCCACACACAGAAATAAAAATCAGCTGTTATAATCATTGCGTCATACAAGAAGAGTGCGTGCTGCTCCATAACCGCCCATGTATTTTATTCTAAACGCCTCGACTAAAAAAAAATGACTGTTCTGTGTGTAACCATCCGCTGCACTGCCTCAGGTTAAAGACTAACATGCTTTAAAGACATTGCTTCATTTCGAATAATTGTGCTGTCTTCGGTGTTCTGAATTGATTGATTTTTAGTAAATTATTCTTTTTGTAGTTGCAAAATTATCTATATAAATAAAATGCCGCATCAAGCTAAAGTTTGTAATGACATGCATTAAACTTTTTGGCGGTACGAAGTTCACTGGGCCAGCTAGATTTGATGATAATAATTATTATTATTACTATAATACTGAAGGTGAAACGCACATAAGTTCTTTATAGTCGTTATAGAATAGAATGACCTATTTATGTTTTACATTTTGACAAAGCCATTTGACTGGCAAGCATGACATTCTCATAATATTGTTTCATTTCATTAGTATTATTATGACAGCACCTCATACAGTGTAAATAATGTTATTTATGATAGTTTTCTTCCCTCATATATATATGTGACGGAGTTGTGATGTTTAGACTGTATTTTCAAAAGTAATGTTAGAGTCTTAGTGTTTTCATGTCGAAGTCATT
>NC_052504.1:91763569-91835429 GCF_014356525.2 Nilaparvata lugens
ATAGGATACTTAATGTTCTATACTCTTTGCATCTTATTGCCTTGTTCTTCTTTGGTAACAGCACCATCAGACTCTCTTTAAAATCATCTGGGATTTCTCCAGTGGTATAGATTGAATTTATGAGGACAAATAACAAGTACCCAATATCTTCATCCAGTGCTTGTAATAGTTCTGCCGGTATATATCTGAGCCATATGCTTTCCTTGATTTCAGCTCATGTAAGGCTTTCTCAATTTCTGGATAAGTGATTGGTGTCCCAGCTCATCATGAGGTACATCTACTTCTTCCTCTAGTTCTTCCAAGGCATTTGAATTACTGTAAAGATTTTCCACATATTGCTTCCATCTATCTGCAACCTCATTATTGTCCATCAGCATTTTCATATCTCTTGACTTGATAATGTTACTTTTCACAGAGTGCTTACCAAACATCTTTCTTATTAGGCTTGTAACATATTAAAATATGATGGGCAAGCAAAATCCCTATTTGGGAGAATTTTATAGGTCTGAAGTGAAATAATAGTCTAGTATCGCCAAATGCGATAACAATTATTAAAAGATTAGATAATATCAGGTATCATGGCTTAAATTAGAACAGCCGAACAGAAATAGAAAGTTATTTGCTACTTATATTATATTATATAAAGTATTGGAAAATTTGAGGTTAGGCTTAAAATACCTACTGATCGGCAACCTAATGATCGATCAAGTCGCATAATGTAAAATCTAGCCAGACACCTTGGCAACAATTTATTGTAAACAAATGGTATGCAACTAGAGGACTTTAAAAAAGCACATGCTAATTGTTGTAGAGGGAGAAACAACTTATAAACCTTATAAAAATATACTATATGTAATAAATGTACTTGAACCAACAAATAAAAATAAATTAGAGTATTAAGGAAGTAGGAGGTTCATAGGCGCATGTATACCATAGTGAATTTGCATGGACCAATCAAATTGTAGTAATCGATGGGCGGCAATAGAGAGCTGATTCAAATGTATTTATAAATATTTCTATAAATGATAAGATTTTGTAAATTTTTACTATTCAGTTTATGTATTGGATATGGCCTGAGGACATATAAAATATCATATATATGATATAGGTAATAATTTAGTAAATTGGCATGGACAATTTGAAATTCTAAATGGCGTAGTAACGAATTATTTAAATTTATGTAAATTTGCAAGTCGGAAATGAAAATTGTGGAAATAAAAGTAGAAACTGCCCACTTGCCTGCGAGACACCACTATGGAAGGACACTAAAATTTGTAGAGCACAAGACCCTTTATTACATTGCACTTTTTAAAGACTTGAAGTTTAAATTCATTCATTAATTTTCTATAAGACTTAGTGATGCTGCATTAAAGCAAAAGTCATTCAAATATTTATTTAATCCCTTGGAGAAGACGACTTCGGCCACCAACAATCCAGGACTACCAGGAAATTCAGATCGCCGCCAACAGCTTATTAAAATTCAGCACGTGAGTGATAAATAGTCGAAATATAAAGTTAGGGCGCCCTCAGTGCTTCGAGTGAAATAAATATAAAAGCTAGCTCGCCGGAAAGGTTATAAATATTAAGAAATTAATACAAAACTTGCGCAAGTCTTAAGAGGGTATAAGAGATATTTTATTAAATAGGAATAAGTCAATTTACATATCCAAAGGTACACAAATTAAAGGAATATTAAATTCTAAGCTTCCAATACTAACGCTCACCCAATCATTGATTTTATATAATAATTTGTAATAATATAATGTAGCTCTTGTTCACTGGATAAATTGATTTATCTATTTCCATCAGAGGCCGAACCTTCTGCCCTGAGAGATATATATATTATTAAGAAATATACTGGAAACTACAGAAATATATATTTATAATCTTTGATTTATCAATTTATTATTCTATAATTTTTGGAATAAGATATAAAGTGAGATTGCCTAAATCGACAAGCAACAGCAAGTCGATACCATAAGGTGCATACAAATAAATGCGTATTATCAATGAATTAAAAAAGCACATGGTAATATTTCGTGCTAAAGAGCTATAGAATAGTGTACTAGTCTGTGATATCTTATCTTGATATATTTGTTCTTATTTTGTTGTATATGTTTTGTTGCTCTATATATTTTCCATATTTATCCGACTTTTTAATATTATTCATACAATATATGTATCAAATTATCTATGGTGTACCATTTATTTTATTCCCTAATACCACGCAGGACAAATCTCATATCTATTTATTAATTATCAGTATTAAATTATTAAGGGAGTTACCATCCAAATTTATCAGTAATGGAATAAGCTGGTTTACACAACAGTATATTGCATTGTTAATTAAATTCTTTGGAAACAATTTATTCCAAAGATTTTCTATAAATTGTTCAAAAGCAATAAACTGCAGGAACTCCTGTGCGAGCCTATAAAGATTTATCGAAATTGTATTCTAGAAAACCACGACCAGACTTATATATTTTAACTCTCATGCTTTACCGATTGCAGCCAAGCCGAGGCAAATCGTTATTCATTAAAAAAACAACGTCAGAGGCTATACAATTTTTCTACATTTCCTCTAACAAACTGATTCTCAATTTCATCGCATCGTTTCCCTAACCATACCTGTTTATCATTGAACATGTTTATCATTACCTGTTTACCAAGGCTTAAGTGGCTGCTCCTTCTGCTTGCCTACTATTTCTCCTGCAGAGGTCAGAATAGCATTTTTTAAATTTCCCCAGAGATGCTGTGTGCCCAGTCCTGGATTCTCTATCTCATTCCTTAAGACCTGTTTGATTCTGTAATTGTATTCATTAACATTTTCCTCTATTTTCAGTTTCCCAATATCCCATTTGCTGTTGGTTGGTTTCCTTCTGAATGAATTTCTTCTACCTTGCAAATTGTAATCCATTATAACTATGTTGTGATCACTACAGATATCTGCACCAGGATACGTCTTACATTGCTGGATGTACCGTTTATGCTTTTTCCTCAAAATTATATAGTCTATTTGATATCGTGCTATGTCTCCTGGCTGGGTCCATGTGTACCGGCGTCTAAGGGGCTGTTTGAAGATTGTGTTAGCGATTACAAAGTTCTTCTCCACACAGAAATCTACAAGCCTCTGGCCGTTCATTTCTATTGCCCAATCCATACTCACCGATCACTTCACCATCTCTTCCCTCTCCAACCACAGCATTCCAATCACCAAGAATAATTAAAGTCTCATTATCTTTCACATAGTTTAGTACCTCTTCAATCTGTTCATATACCTCCTCTAAGTCCTCATCACTATATCCAGATGTTGGCATATATAGTTGCATGATAGCTATATGTTCCCCTGCACACTCCAACTTGATCAAAACGTCCTATACCATGGGATATCTATTTATGCTATAGTTTCTCTATGCTTATACTCTGCTGTATTTGCTTCCTATTTGCATGGAGAATTATTGGAATTAGGAATTGAGAGTATACTCTTATTCATTAAAATCAATTAGTTCACCTGAAAAATTCATGAATAATAATTTTCATTGTCACCTCACTATTAAAAATAATGCAAACGGTCATAAAGCTTACTAAAAAATGAGCCCAATGAGAATCTATTAACATAATTATACTGGAAAGCCGTCACTGCCTAATCTCTTAAATATGTAAATGCAAAATTTTAATTGAAATTGGATAAGCAAATTGAGAAAATTTCATCAGTGATGAATGGCTTACTGCTTGCTTTATCACATAATCTATTTATAAAGATAACAGATATAAGATAGCAATGATCGAGGTATTTAGTGGGATTAATTTCAATGAAGGCTGCCAGTGAACAATTTCTATCCATTCCTCAGAAGTTCTGAGAAGGACAGGTTCATTTCATAGTCGTGTTTCTAGCAGTTCATAATCCAATACAAAAGTTCTTATAGTTGTAACAGTTCTTACAATCGTAAAAGTTCTAACAGTTCTACCATTTGTTAGAGTTCTAACAGTTGTAACAGTCCAACAGTTGTAACAGTTCCAACACTTGTAACAGTTCTAACAATTCCAACAGTCATGGATGTGGTGATTGAAAACGAAACTCAACGAAGAAAACAGAGAAGGAAGAGGATCAACCCTCATTTGAAAACGTTCTTCAAAAATACATCAATACATGGACTCAAATACATTGGTGATCCTACCAGGCATTGGATTGAACGTTTATTTTGGAGCATAGTTCTAATAATTTTCATCATCTCCTTGTACAGAATCTACCAAATGAAAATGTCTCAATGGCAAGAAAATCCATTCACAATAGAAGTCGCGCCTACTCCCCAACACATAACTACACTGCCAATCCCTGCTTTGACAATTTGTAATTTATTTTGGAGTATTCCAAGTGGTAGATTGGAATCTCTAATGAATAATTCTGAAACTCTTGACTTAGTGTATAAAATAGGTGATATTTTAGGCATGACTGGAGAATCGTTTGATAAGGCATACAACGTTAATGCAACTGGTAATGATAGAAAACGTGGGAAGAGATTTACCATATCCAACTCACATCTTGAAGACGTTTTCCTTGATGTCTTTTCAGGAATGAGATTCCTGGTAGATGGTCTTGATAGGAAAATACCTTGTTACCCAACTTTCACCTTTAAAGGTTTTTGTTTATCTTGTAACATGCTTCCTCCTTCTACAATTTATAGAAACAATACTGTGCAACATTTTTTTGAAGTGAGAAAGACTGAATATGAGAATGAAACATTTGGAGAAATGCTATTTAGTGGGGCTCATAACAAGACGAATCACACTTCTCACTCATCATGGTTTACTAACAATGATCCAACACACGATTTTCCAAGATTTCGTAAGATCAAAACATCAGTTACAAATGAACATTTTGTTTTGGAGTATCCCTACATGGTATTAAATGATTTAACAGTGTTGTATACATTGGAAAGCTTTCGTGATTCAATAAATAACAGGAACAGTAAGCCCATATTCACCTTACACAGTCCTTGGGATGTCCCAAGTCCTTTAATGCGATGGCATCTTTTAAAGGAAAATCAGAGTTTTCAAATGAACATCCATCCCGAACAGATTATACTTAATGATACGAATCATAGGAATTTGATATACAACGTACCATTCCCCAACCAGTGTTACAATTCAAGAAGGAAAAAGTTGGATTACTTCCACTATTACACAAAACAAAATTGTTTTGATTGAGTGCTCCACAAAAATGGCATTGGAAAAGTGTGGCTGTGTTCTGTTTTTTATGCCACATAATGAAACAACCTACATATGTCCATCAGAGAACTCAACTTGTGCATTGAATGTTACAATCAGCAATCATTATAGCTCTGTGCACTCCTGTAACTGTCCCCCGTCTTGTACCTTCACTGAATACAAGTTGCTATCAATTGAATCATTCAGTAGTGAAGAATATCCTCTTTTCAAGAATAAAGGTCAAAAAATGAATCATTTGATCACTTTGTTAGTATTGTGTTCAGTAATGAAATTTTCTACCCAAAAATTCGAACCTACACATACAACAATTATGTAATGCTTGACTCCACCATTTTCTACTTGGACATATTCTTAGGTGTGAGCTTGTTCACTGTACTTGAAATGTTCTACTTTATCGAGTTATATTCATATACGTCGACAGGACCACGGATCATTATTTGTACTATTTATGTTTTTCTTACATTATTTTTCCTGTTCGGTTTATTATATATTATGAGATTTCAATCATTATTTGTTTTCATAGAGATAAATTTAGTATTGGTTCATTCAAAAAGTGTAGAATTAGGACTTCAACAATGAGACTTTAGTGATTTTGTAGCTGAATTTTGTGTGTATATTTTTATCGTGAGAAATTTATTTTTCTGTTAAAAAATAATTCTCTCACATTAAGATTTTGCTAACTTGCGTCCGGGAAGACTCCAATTTTATGCAGGGTTGAGGTATTCTCACGGAACTGTATTTCTGTTAGCGATGTACTTGCTTCTGTTAGCGAAAATACACGAGTACTTGGGAATATTTCAAACTTGCATTATTTTCATTTCCCACGAAACTATGCTCGTCTCCACGTGGACCGTTGTCTCGTTGGTGGAAGGGGAACATAATTTTCGTGGAATAGTTCAGTTCCAATCAAGCCGCGGCCGAATTCACATTTAAAATCCAGAGGTAGCCTCGGGCCTCGAGGGCTCAAAATTAATGTGTGTGTTGAATTTGTTTGCTGTTCAAGTTTGTTAATATGTATTTTTTGCCATGAGTTAAGTTGAAGTAGTTTATTAATTATTTGAAGTGAATATGTCAATGTTTGTTCAAATTAGTAAGTTATCCGGGTGTAATCAGTGTAGTGAAAATTTCTAAATAGTGATGAATTTATAAATTGCTCGATTGTTAGTGCCATTATATTTTCTAGCTCATGCTAAAAACCCTTGAATGACCCTTGAAATTTGTAATTGAGAAATGAGTAAAGTCCATGCTACCTTTGTGAACAGTTAGAATCCAAATAAGCAGTTAGCGAAATCTTACCTGCAGTCATCTTGAATTTTAAGAATGTGCAATGAACCAATATAGATTATTTTTGTTATTGTCCAAATTTAAATTAGTTTAATTCATTTAATAAAATTTTACAAGTTTTATAGAATGCTAAAGTTTGTTGTTTAATAAAGTCCCATGACTCGCCCTTTAGAATTTAGAGATCTCTCAATTCTACCCCCATTCTGGGTCGGGGTTACATTTATATGAATGAATGGAATAAAAAGATAAATAATTTGCCTTTATTCAATTATTCTACACAAAAAAAAACAGTACACAAAGCAAATCATTGTGAGCATTTTTACCCCATAAGTGCTGTCTGGGGGATTCTGCTTCATCTAATTTAACCTCAATTGGAGCAGCAATGAAACATGAACAACAATCGAAGATATACAAACCTAACCTCAAAAAATTCTGCTGGAAGGTTTTCGCTATGATGTTTCAACCATATGACATGTGTATCATGCATGCTTATATGTTATGAGTCATGTGTTACCGTTGGTGGCCAGCCTAATAGATCTTAATCTAAAACTGGGTTTGAGATCCAATTCAACTTTGATTGAGATATATCTATGAAATATGACCTGGAAGGTGAGTAGTAAATCACAATGAATAATAAAGCAACCTCCCACATAAATTGACAAAACACAAAATCGGATGACATTGTACTGGAACATGATTTGAAATTCGAGCAATAACATAATAACATTTCCTTTAGGCTGAAGCTGACATCATCCTATTCATCTCATAACTCGCCATATTGGATTGGTGATAGAGTGATTGCGATTGATCTGTTTGATTAGGTATGAAATTGATCACCAGTGATGTTGATCAACCTTCAATCTGCAATTAGCATTGAATGTCAATCAAGGTTAGTGAGCATTGCTAGATTATGTTGTGTACAGATGCTTGTGCTAGATAATGCCGTGATGTACAATCACAATTCCTAATTCATCAATCTGTTGATAAGTTCAATGATATATTGTCCACAATGTCACATACACAAATTATGTTTGAATAACAATTTCTTAATTCACCACACTCGGAGTTCTATTTTTCTGGGGAATATTGGAATATATAATCAAAATTGAAAATTTTATACAAATTCACAAACTATTCAATTAACGAATTTGTTGTTCTCCTCACTTAAACTTCTATTTTGTGTGTATTATTGAAATATACAATTAAAATTGAAATCGCATATTATATTTGTATCATTTTGAAGAATAATCCCAATTTATATATAAACTTTTCCGGGGTTGTGAAACTGTAGTTTGATAAGCTGCCTATTTCTGAGATAAACTGTCTCACTGTCTCATTGACAGATTGAATAAATTATCCACTACTTGAAGTTGAACAGGTTTGGGCCCTCATGAATATTCATAGCTAATTAATTGTTGGCATATCTAATTGATTTGTAGGTTTGGAATAAGAATTGAAATTTAGCATTAGAATCTCTATTACAAGATTCTTTATCATCAAACTTTTCAACTGCTGCCTGAGTAGCATGATGTCTGGGCTCAACAGAAAAATAGGGTGATGGTATTCCATAATATAGTTCACATAAACAAGGAAGTCTCGTCATACCAGAGATCTCACCTCTGTGAACATGTGAACATGTGAGGCTAGTAATGACAATTTAATTTCATTTGTCCCTTATGATTTCATAAATTGTGTTGGAATCAGACAATCTGGATAATAGAATTGGGAGAATATTATGTGGGTCAATTTCTTCATTATTCACTATGCTCGTACCTGTTGATGGAATATTTATAAGCAATTTCAGTTGGTAATTTGAATGAAGAATGATATTCTCTAAGAAGAATAGGCTATAGCTCATTGTTAACCATTGTTAAGCAGTTCACAAGTAACATATTCAGAGTCACAAAGATAATTATATATTGTGGAGGAGGTGATGATTTATAGATACCGTACTTTGAAGTTTCTATTTGTGAACTAAGATATTTTTTGATTAAATTTCAAATATTGAATGGTGCTACTTTATCTGTGAATCTACTTATCATTCGAAAAAAATCATTCCTTTTTTCTGATAATGATGCCCACATGGGCTCTAGGTACGTTCTTGGGTGATAGAAGAAAACAATATTGCTGTATTCTAACAAAAGAAAAGCTGTTTTCTTTAACAAAACAGTAAAAGTTGGAAGGCAAATAGAATTATCCTCCTATAGAATTATTCTCCTCCTCTTCCCCCTCATATTCCTCCTCCTCCTCCTCTCATTCCTCCCACCACCTCCTCATCACCCTCTTCTCACTCCTTCTCCTCTTACTCCTCCTCCTCCTACTCCTCCTGCTCCTCGTCCTCCTCCTCCTCCTCCTCCTCCTCCTCCTCCTCCTCCTCATCCCCCTTCTCCCTCCTCCTCCCCATCCTAGGGTCGTGTGTTAATGGGGAGGATATTATTTTATATCCTTCTTAGAGAATCGACAATTATTTGTTGAAACACCGCCGATTTATGAAGTTACATCACATTATTATATTATCGTTATTTTAATTGCATTCAATCTTCATTCTCATTGATTAATTTTTTATACTTTGTAAAATTCGTTGAATAATTAGCATTACCATCATTTAATGTAAATTAGTGTATGAGCCAGTAAATATTGTAACTTACATAAATAAAGAAATTTAATCTAATCCTACTCCTCCTCCTCCTTGTCCTCAACCCCCTCCTCCTCACTCCTCCATCCCCTCCTCTCACTCCTTTTACGGTTAAGTGCTGAAGGGGAGGGTATCCTTGATACCCTCTCTGAGAATGAACTTCTTAAGGTCCAAACTTTACCGTTTCATGTGAAAACATTACAGTAGTACCTTAACTTTTGCATTTTTCATCACTTTTCTTGCTCAATATTATTGTAGAACTCATTAGTTTAATATGATTCACCATGTCATTTTACTGGTATCTATTTTTAACGCTAGAACGTAAGTTGAATTATGTTTTGTTAAACACATGAATAAAGGAATCTGAATCTGAATCTGAATCCTATTCATTCTCCTCCTCCTCCTACTTCTCTTACTCATCCACCTCCTCCTCCTCCTCCTACTCCTCCTTCTCCTCCTCCTCATCCTCCTCCCCCTCATCATCCCTATCCTCCTCCTTCTCCCTGTCTTCCTTCTCACTCACTCGTCTCCCTTCTAACCATCACCCGCCCCCACAATATGATCTGGGATCACACATGTTCCTCCATGTCGCCACAGGCGATACAGTAATGCATTAAATGCATACACTACACAATACACATACGACGTCATGCGAGTACAGTAATGCATTAGATTTGCGTTTGTCGCTCCATGTAATGCGTCTCTGTATCGCTGTCATTAACGGCTATGCATGCTGCATATGTGGATATGTTCCTAGCAGTTTGCTGTATGCGTTTCACAGCTTGTTGTATGGAATATGAATCAATTGACAATGTAGTATGTTGCTCTTATTTTAGCGGGATGGGATTAATTAGTTTGCAAAGAATGATGTTCAGGTGCACTGGAAATAGGAATAGGAGAAGTTGAGATATAGTTCCAAGAGTTGAATTATATTCTACAGTTCATTCTAGTTTACCATTTCACAACTAGATTACTTAAAATTCTACAAGTTAGACAGTCTAATCCAAGTCCATGATGATGAACCTAGATTCTATTACATTTTCTTTCTTCTTCATCCAATCATACTTTAAAATGGATCGTTGGAATATTATCCATGCATACCCATGTATATAGCCAAAATTTGTCATCTCTTGATTCATACTATTCCAAAATTAACAACCTTTAAGCTCTTAGGATCAACAATGTGATGTGTTTGATATGTACTCCTCATTCTCTTGCATTACAACCATGCATTACTCATGCTGAAAAAATGGAAGTCCACTCCCATAATTTTCTCATTACTACGCAGTAATCTGTTATGTATTTTAACAACGAAGATATGTTCTACCATGTGGTTCTAGTATGTTTTATTATCAGGAGCGAGCAGTAATAGGAGAAAACCCACAGTTTTACAGTGAGACAAGTCAGACTATTCTGCCTCATTTTAAATGTACTAGAGAAGTGGGTTGACCTAGTTTTTTAACGAGTGTTAGCATAACCACCTCTAATACAAGGCCCCGGCCTACGATATTGCAACGTCGCAGTGTAGGCCTAGAATCTAATACATGATTGGTGAAAAAGATCAGCTGGTATTTTTCTAGATCTTTTTCACCAATCATGTATTAGATTCTAGGCCAACACTGCGACGTTGCAATATCGTAGGCCGGGGCCTTGTATTAGAGGTGGCTATGGTGTTAGGGATTTGCTACTTTTGAATGTCAAAATCTTGGTCCCTCTTTGATGATCAATCACCTCCAAATTTTAAACACGTATTCTTTGAACCTTTACACAGATCAAGTTCGTTGTACAACTAAATTTACCGACTCCTTCGTTCTTTTTTAGACATCAAAAAGATGGGCTCTCAATATAACTATGAATTGTGTATGTTATACATGAACTCAATTATCACGAGAGGAAAACTACAACACTAGTTGAGAACTACACCAGTAGGCGTCCCAATCCACCAATCAAAAGAGAGTATATGGAGCTGAAAGGCGTGGCTTGCTGCCATTGGTCTGTTGTTCTTACGGTATGATGTACATCATTCTCGCTCTCTTATATACTCTCTCTTTCTCTTTATCTAAAGTGTTGATGTGAAGGATAGATTCTTGAGTATCATTTTCCAAGATTTGACTTATTATTTTCCACAGGGTAGCCTATAAAGTTATAATGATTCGTATAATATAATTACAAGTACAAAAGGCATGAGCGAGTTCTCCATCCCGGCGGGCTCACTAGTATGATCAATTGGTCAGAGTAATAGTGATTAATGAAAGTAGTGTTAGTAATAGTATCTAATCACTCGAAATACTTTAGTGACGTGCTATCGGTATATTCGTTAGAATGGATGAACGAAGGGTTCTTGCTTTTTTCCAGCTGCAATAAGTAGCAGTTTTTTAACAACTGTAACAGATGTGAACAGTGGAGGTTATTATGAACAACCGTAAAGGGCCAGTTTCACACGGCAGAGACCTCGCTCCTGGAATATCATATTACGGAAGATCATAATTATTTCATATTTTGCAGCTCTCCTGTACTTTCACATGGGGATCTTACAAATAAGCCGACAGATCTAACAACTACGCCGACGTTTGCTCAAAATATATGTCTCATCACTTTTTCTCAAAGTCTAACTTCCTTAAAAATATAGATAGAAGATTTCTGATTTCGGATTTGGATTCAGCGACCCGAAAACAAGGAAGTTATAGCTAATTTTAATATAGCTTTCCATTATCATATGATTATATAGTATGTACTAAGATAATAATACTCACAAAGGGACAGGCAAAGGTTTTAAGAAGTTTTTGAACACCTGAGAAGTTTATACATAAACATTTTTAATTTTTAAAAGTTCTAGTTTTCCAAAAAAATATTGAACTATGAAAAGATGAATCCAAATATGAAATCATAAATCATCTCCACTCATCACCCAATAAAATAGGAGGAAAAGGAATGTTGTACAGTAAAATTCACTGAATTTCAATTGTCATTCAACAATCCAATTTATCAGGTTCAAAACGTTGAATATCACTTTAAATTCCCAGCAATCATTGACTATTTCTTTTTACAATCAGAAAAATCTATTATGAACATACAGTATAAACATTGTGCTGATCTGAATCGATCTATGGTAATAATAGGAATTGAAAGAATAGAAAATGTCATGGCATTCCAAGTAGTGATGTCTGTGTATTAGAACTGCTGAGTTGATAATGCATACTGAAAAAAAGTCATGAATAGCTCAGACCAACCTGGCCTGTGATGAACCTGTATAAACAATTCATAGAATTCTTAGAATTCATAGGAATGGTAAAAAAATCAATTTTACGAAAATCGATGTACATGTAACTGGATTTAGAAGATCAATACGATAATGTTCTCTATCACAATTCAATCATAGAAATGTTTAAGTGAAAACGTTGGGCACAAACCTTCTGCCATGAGGAGACAAATAAATTTATGAAAAGCTTGATAGCTTGAATAGTGATCTGATATTTGTTACACGTTTTTATTCTAAGACATAATATGTCTTAGACTAATTTTTAATGTTTCATCAATCGGCAGGAAAACTTTGGTTTTTCAAAGTTATCTTACTCCCATATTTTGGGGTATTTTCAGAAATCAAGATAAATAACCTACCAAATTTCCTACACGAATACAGTGTAAGTTGTATTATAATAGCTACAGTACTTACGTACTGTACAGTACAGTACCTGTTCGTTTTTACCGTATAATTATATGATATAGAAAGCTTTATTAAAAACAGCCATAACTTCCTTGTTTTCGGATATTTTCGAAAACGGGACTTACGCTTTCAAGAATTTGGGGTCGCTGAATCCAAATCCGAAATCAGAAATCTTCTATCTATATTTTTAAGGAAGTTAGACTTTGAGAAAAAGTGATGAGTCATATACTTTGAGCAAACGTCGGCATAGTTGTTAGATCTTGCCTCTGCTTGCCTCGAGGGAAAAGACGTGACAAAACGAGGTTCCTGGATAGGAGTCACCATGTGAAAGACACGATTTGACTCAATGTACTTCGACAAAAAAACGTGAACACTGTTCAGTGTTCAAGTTGCACGTCTCCTATCGTGTGAAAGAGGCCTAACAGATTTTAAGCTGGCTGGCCGCTATGGCTTCGTATAAATGAGCTCTGCTATCCAGAGATTGTCAGTTTGGTGTAAGGTTAAGCATTCCTGACCGGCATATTAGGAGGTACTGGGCTCGATTCCCGGGCTGACAAATAATTTTTGAATAGTGGCGCTCATCGAATTTCCATCTAGCTGTTTACCCTGTTGTCAATATTTGCAGTAGCAGACTGAAGTTTTCGGGGTGAATTACAGCATTTAATTTGGATCTTCGTTTAATAATAATTATTAATTCATTAGTATTGAGCGTCAATGAGTGGATTAAGAGGGAATATCTCTTCACCTTAAATATAGCAATTTAATTTAGATTATTTTATTTTCATTTTATAGTCTTTTCTCTGCACAATATTTGTTTGATTTCCCATGATTCTACTGTTATAGAATTTTGTAATTATTAGTTAAATTTAACTATAACTTTCTGCATTATTTCGAAATATTATGTTTTCTTTTTACTGTTTTGCAACTCTCACCAGCGGGCAAAGATTTTATTTTTGCTGGTGATGCCTAGATTTATATTTTATTTTAATTTTATCCAAGTATATGTATAAGTAATATGCTTATTTATTTATATTTCAATGATATGTCATATTATAAAGATTTTTAATACGTTTTGAATATTCTAATTGGCAATAGATGAAATTGAATTTGAATAATTGCAATATCTCAGTAATTTCCATTTCAAGTTATTATGAGTTTGTCTTTGTGAACTTCAAAATTATTTCCGGTGGTTCGGAACCTATCTAAATTGTAAATCCATATATCATGCATAATCATCCCCACCATCACCCCACGCACACATCTAGGACTCGTCCCGGCATCATCCTCAGAAAAAAACCAATTTCACTCGATAATTTACGGGTGTTGCGTCAACCTTTTATCTCGCCATGTGACGGCGTGTTTTTGGTTGGCTGTACATCATCGCTCTAAATTATTGAAATGATATGTAAATTCGTTCACAGCAACAATCCCGTTATCAGCAGCTGAATTCGACCGAAATTCAGGTTGGAGATAGACGCTTCCCTGCAGCCTGTGCTGCTCTTGATTGCTTAATACGACGAGTCAGATACGCATGAGAAAATTCCATTTCCCCAGTTTCTCACGCCTTTTCCACAGTTATATCCCTCTTTCCCTGTGATGTCTCACCTCTTTCTCACACCTTTTTCCCCTCCCTTCTCCAGTATTACACTTTTTCCAACTACTTTTCGACCTCACACACAAATTTCTTTAATCTTCAATTTTCATCTCAGGACTTTTGCCACTTCTAATTTGAAATTTTCTATTTCCGGTGCGCTACTTTTTCTCCACTATCTTTTAATTTCGTGTCATGTCTTCTAGCAGTATTGTATGGACTTTATAGCTTCAACATAGTTTATTTTTAAACAGTTCTGATCTTTTATTACTTTAAGAAGTTGAATTTGGAAAGCTGTTGGTTTAGTGGTTACGCTGTTATCGCTAAGATGAGTTGAGAGACGTGGGCCTGGCACTTTCGTTGGATGGGTGACCGCTAGTGGAATTGACTCCGCTGAATAGAATCTGATTTCAAGATAGGCCCAGCTTATCAGATGTTTCCCTACTGTCTTCCAATCGATCAAAGTTTACTAACACTCAGGCTAGTTTCTATGCAAGGAGTATCATTCCACATTAACTATTGTATTGAAATTTATTCACAACAGCACTGACATGTTTTACAAATATTTTTACTATGCAATTATATTATATATTATATTATATTATATTATAAAGAGACAGTAGCATGATGGAAAAAAAGAAAAGATCTTCAGTAGCAGTTAACAGCTGTGGTTGAAGTTCTACACTATTGTTATTACGTACATAATAATATGAACAAGACAGTCACTTGATTTTGGTAACTAAAAAAAAAGAATAAGTCTTTGTCAATTTTACACAAACAGAATACAGCAGTAGTAGAAAACAAAACAAAAAATAATAAAACCTGAAAAAACAAATAAAATATAATTTCCTGAAGTACCTAAACATCTATACAGTAAATATATAACATAAAAAGAATAAATAAAAAAATGAATAAACCTCTGTCACCAGTCAAATTTTTAACAATTGAGTCTAAAAACAGTCAAATTGAGCATCAGTGAAGTGACAAATGAAGGCAAAAGTTGAATTTAGTACAAAATTGTTTATAATACTACAAGGAAATACTGAAGGAAAATTAATATTAATTCAATAAAACCGATTTACGCGGGGAAAAAATGAAGAAAGTTCAAGTAAAATAAAAAACAGTGAAAAGCGTCTTGAAATGATGGGATATTTTAATTGTTTGTAATATGTTTTTGAGATTGAAAAATGTTTTCATTTCAGATCAAAGAATAATAGATTCATCATATATATATTAATTATATTAAATCAGTTTGTAGTTGGATATCGTTTTAGCTTCTGATTTCTTGGTGGAGCTCATTATCGTCTAAGTTTTCATTGATTATTGATAGCAATATTCTATTCTGCTCTAATTTCTGATCCTATTATTTGTACCGAATTGATATTGTCAAAACCACTACCGGTACTTATTCATGAAAATAATTTCAAATCATTAGTCCATTTTGTTAGGACTACACTATTATCAATTTCTAGAAAACTCAAAGCTTGAATATTGAGCTGCAGAATATGTAGTGAGGGAAAAGCCCTACGATGATTGGTCATGAGCTGTTGACCAATGAATTTTGAGCTCTACTGTCATTGGACGAGACTAGAATACTCATAATACATGGGCGCGTCTAGTCTCGGCGGCCAGTCACAGTGGAGCTCAACATTCATTGGTCAACAGCTCATGACCAATCATCGTAGGGCTTTCCCCTCACTACATATTCTGCAGCTCAATATTCAAGCTTTCAGTTTACTAGAAATTTATAATAGTGTAGACCTAGAGACTAGACACACCCATGTATTATGAGTATTCTAGTCTCGTCCAATGACAGTAGAGTTCAACAAATCCATATCACCATAAACAATAATTTCATAACATCATCTCACAAGAATGCCAAGAGTTCCACCTGTTCTATCCCACTTTCATCTTTTTCCAGATCTCAACAAGTTCGAACGTTCAAAGATTCTGTTTATTTCCTACGTACTTCTAAGAAAATTTCAAATCTCTAGTCAAGCTGGATTAAGAAAAGGTCACAACGAACAGCTTTGACAGTAGCTGGAGCAGAATGAAAGTACTTCAAAACACATGTATTCAGCATTCACTTTCTGCTACATTTCGAACATTTCTCTCGAATATTATTAATTTATTATTCAAACTAAATCATAGATCCCTACATAATAACCAGGCTTGGGTAATTGCATTGGAAAGAATTAAGATTGAATCAGATAGATATAAGATACATGGATTACTTTATCATTTCTATTCCAATATTATTTGAATTAGTGTTATCTGTACAAATAGATAAATTAAACTTGAATTAAAAAAAAAAAAAACACTTTTGAAGTGAAAATGCACTTACTTTTGTAGTGACGATCGTTTCGACCTGTTGTTGGTCATCATCAGACTGTAGGAATTTACTCAGATGACAAAGCTATGTGTGGTAAGGGATGAAGGTGGTGGAATAGGTTGTGGTGGGGGTTGGGTTGGTGGATACTTAGTGAGGCGGTAATTTTGAACTGTGGACTGTTTTGTCAAAGAGTGTGTGGGAAGAGAAATTTATTTGATCATTTAGGAGACTGTTGGGAAACTGTTTTGTGTGGTTGTAAATTTCGTATTGTTCCAATACATTGAGTTTTCTGCTTTTTTGTGAGATATGGAGGATTTCAAGATTGGTGGCGATGTCGGTGTATGTGTGGTCTGTTGATGTATATGGTCAGCAAAGTTTGAGTGGCTATGTGGTTTATTAATGGCTCTGATGTGCTCTTTGTATCTTTTCTGAAAGTCACGTCCAGTCTGTCCGATATACAGTTTACAACAATCATAACATTTAAATTCGTAGATGCCTGGTTGCTCAAATCTCTGTTTGTTTGTTTGGTAATTTTGAAAATGTTTTCTCAGTGAATTTGTTGTTTTAAAGGCAATTCTGTACTTAGAGGGAATTACATACACCGACATCGCCACCAATCTTGAAATCCTCCATATCTCACAAAAAAAACAGAAAACTCAATGTATTGGAACAATACGAAATTTACAACAGTTTCCCAACAGTCTCCTAAATGATCAAATAAATTTCTCTTCCCACACACTCTTTGACAAAATAGTCCACAGTTCAAAATTACCGCCTCACTAAGTATCCACCAAACCCAACCCCCACCACATCCTATTCCAACAAATTCATCCCTTACCACACATAGCCTTGTCATCTGAGTAAATTCCCACAGTCTGATGATGACCAACAACAGGTCGAAACGATCGTCACTACAAAAGTAAGTGCATTTTCACTTCAAAAGTGTTTTTTAAAATTTCAAGTTTAATTTTAACAGTGAAAAAGTGTGGATATACAACAGAGAAATAGATGAAGAATGAATTATTTACAGAATGAGTCATATGTATGGAAACCCTTCAATAAATTGGAGACTGTTGTAGATATAATACTGCATAACTTTCAGGATAAGTGATTGGTCAAATACTCTACCTTTTGACATACAACTGAATTCCAACCCCTCATAAGGGGGTGACTCCAAATATTTTATATTTTAACACTAATTGTTTGGTACATCATTTAAAAGGTAGTTTTAGAGCAAGAAAGATGGCATTGATAAAAATGTTCTGTGATACTTGTATCCAAAATGGCGGTGATTGAAGTTTTAGTTTTTGAGGAAATGACGGGTTGTAACTCAAATATTTTAAATGTTAACACCCATTTTGTGATACATCATTTTAAAGGCCTTCTCAGAACGAGAAAGATGACCTCAATAAAAATTTTCTATGATACTTTTATCCAAAATGACGGCTGATTGAAGTTTGAGTTTTTAAAAAAATAATTGATGAATTTTAAAGGTATCTTAAGGTGCGTACAGGTATACGCGCCTCCAACACGCTCCGCGCACGCTCCGCAATCGCTCCACGCACGATCCGCACTCGCTCCGGGATCACTCCGATCATGAACATTACGGGAGATGTTAGCTTTTCTCGCGTTCCACTCTTGCTCCCCGGTCGATCATCAATCGATCTGCTCGATTGACGTTCGATTGCGGAGCAGAGCGAAAGTCTGTACGCACCTTAACGTATCGAACTCTAAACGTATCTGTGGAATGGATTGACCTTGTGGCCAATCATATTTTAGTAGCAATAGATAGTCGTAGGAGAATGGAATATCATCGAATGTTTCATTCATTCTCATTCTCACAATCATAATGTTATTTCTAAATGTTCCTCCAAGTCATGAGAGTTTCTATTTTCTGTGTCTATGATATTGTTTCATTACATCAGAGTAGAATGTGATATTTACTCCAGAGTCAAGTTTCCCTATAATATGTTATATATAATATGTTATATGACATTAGTGTAGTACTTGATATTAACTTCAGAGTTAAGTTCCTCTATAGTATTGTTATATCACATTGGAGTACTATGTGATATCGACTTATTAGAGTCAAGTTCCATATCTGAAACTAGTCCTGAAAACAGTTGCAATTGCAAATCACATTGGATTTCTCCTGAAGCCATTTTGTTGTGGTATCATCATATCACCAAGTTCTGGAAAGTCAGTCGGGATAAAACCCTAACAAAATTTTACAACTAACTGAATCCATTACTCTAGTTTGCTAGAAAAGTTCAACTGCTCTCGAGTTCTCGAATTCAACTTTTGATACCCATCGGACTGATTTAGCACGATTGCTGCAAGACTGGAGGTCGAATACAAATTCGCGCTTATCAAAACATTTCTCTCTGACATGGCAATTTGAGAGCAAGAACAACGTTGCAGCCGGGACAGATCTTCACAGGATATAGAGATACTTGTGTTTAATGCACTGGCTAGAGTTCTGATGGTTTGAAATTGGATTAGGGCGGCTGGCGAGTGATCTTTCAAGGGATGAAACACAAATACAAGCTCACTCTCTCTCTCCCACTCTCAAACACTCTCTCTCTTTGACCTTGTTCCTCTCTATCTATCTATGGAAAGCAAGAGAAACATATAAGCTTCTCCCACAAACTCTCCACCTATGTCTCTCAAACAAACTTGATCTCTCTCTAACATCATCTACCTACGTTCTCCCTCTTTCTCTTACTCTCTTTTTTGGTAGAGAGTAAGTGGGGAGGATATTTTTAATATTCTTTCCAAAGAATGGACATTGATATGTCCAAAGCTCCGCCAATTTATGTAGATGCATAACAATATAATTATTATCCATAGTTATTATATTACAAATTGCTTTTTCATATCATATACAGTTCAATAATTATTTTCTTAGTCTCCATTATGTAAATTCATCTATAATTTTGCTGTATTGTAAGCTATTGTATATAAGTGTTTAAGCCAGTATTATATTGTAATCTACATAAATAAAGTACTCAATCAATCAATCAATCAATCTCTGAGTCCTTCTCTCACATACTCTTTTTCAGAAACTACTCTGAAGTTACTTCATACTCTTTTCCTTTCTCCCACCTACGTTTCCCTCTCTTTTTCTCACTCTCAGAGTCTCCAAGCTCTCTCACTCTCAAACACTCTCTCTCTTTGACCTTGTTCCTCTCTATCTATCTATGGAAAGCAAGGGAAACATATAAGCTTCTCCCACACACTCTCCACCTATGTCTCTCAAAACAAACTTCATCTTTCTCTAACATCATCTACCCACGTGTCTCCCTTTTTCTCTTACACTCTGAATCCTTCTCTCACATACTCTTTCCCAGAAGCTACTCTGAAATTACATCATACTCTTTTCCTTTCTCCCACCTACGTTTCCCTCTCTTTTTCTCACACTTCGAGTCTCCCTCACCACACACTGTACATCTCTCTTTCTCTCATTGTTTTGTTTTCGCCCCTTTGTTTTTGACCGCAACAATGGACTTAGAGAGGTGCAGTGGTTTGAATCGCGTCCTCACTTGACGTAGATTGTCTTTGTTGTTACGGAAATTCTCTTTTCATACGTTTTTGTTATATGTGAGCTTTCGGAGTACCGAATAACGATACGTGAACAAGTTACAGGTGATAAAGTTTTATAGAATCTGAAGGCAACTGATATTTATATCGTGTGGATGGGTATAGTAGGGTCCATGTTATAATGGCAGTGTTTGATTAGCAATGGTATTGCTATCCTTGTCTATCATTCAACAAAGCGGATAGCGCTATTTCTTTCTCGCTTTGACAGATTGTCTTATAACAATGAAGAATTATTAATAATTAATTAAAAAATATTTCATCTCAGTTATGAAAATTCATAATGAAATAATTGAAAAATATAATTTCTAGCTTGATAAGATATAATTTATTATTTTTAACGAGAATGAACCGTTAATATTACATCAATAAACCTGTATCAGCTACCGTCTATTGAAGGCATTGACAAGACAGAGGATCGGCAAAGTATTTCTCCTATCTTTCTCCACTGCCATTATAACGAGGACCTCACTATAGTATGATGAGTCTAATTAAGTAGTAAGTAGTACGATAGTCCACCCTCCAATTAATTTGCAGCTTTATTCGTTCGTATTGGTCTATAATCCAATCCGAACTCTTCGATCAAAGGAAGTTGATCTAACGCCGTTAGAGTTTATATTCAAGGGGGACTCGAAGCTTCTTAATCAGAATTTCGCAAAAATATGAATGTTTATTGTAAGGTTTTTTTTCAAAAATGGCTAAAAATGCATAAAAGTCATGGAAATAACAAGTGTTCATTTCTGTGGATGTGGGAAACCTAGCTAGATTTGGACTGTTGCATAAAATTATAATTGGAACCGTTTTGGGTGTAAGCCTGTGTTTTTCTCTGTAAGTTGTGTAATTCTTAATGATTGAATGAATAAATCAACTATTGAAAAAACAGGTTTCGTTTTGATGTACGTTTTTAGTAGTTTTCATATCATCGTATCACAGCAACTCGATAAGCAACATTATAACTACACGGAGCATTTCCAAACTTCAAGTTGACCAATGCTTCTCGGATACTGATGACGAAAGCAAGAGATTTTTTAAGTGAGAATTTTTAAATAGTTGAAAATTGAAATCGTCAACGTCGAGGATTGGACAATTGTACAATTTGCACGACACTGTGAATCGCTGTGGTGTGCACAAGGCTTCATTGAAAGATGGTTTCCTCTGATAGATTCTTCACAAGAAACATTCTGATAATACTGAACAGATCTACATTTCCATAGCGTTTTTGAAGCATTTCAGTATATGTTTCTGAATGAAAACTAAGCATTTCAAGAGCTTTAGATTGTAGCACTTCACAAAAATCTGTTGGTTTTTATCAGTAAATGCTTCTCAATGAAAGCTAGTCATCTCAAGAGCTTGAGATTCTAGCACTGCACTCAAATCCGTTGGTTTCTATCAGTATATGCTTCTCAATAAAAACTATGCATCTCAAGAGCTGTAGATTGTAGCACTGCACTCAAATCCATTGGTTTCTATCAGTATATGCTTCTCAATAAAAACTATGCATCTCAGAACTTGAGATTGTAGCACTGCAGTCAAATCTGTTAGTTTTTATCAGTATATGCTTCTCAATAAAAACTATGCATCTCAAGAGCTTGAGATTGTAGCATCGTACTCAAATCGTATTGCACATCAAATCTCTACTGTTGGCTCCTTATTCTGGGATATAGTGACTTATTATTCTGGAATAGTTCTAGATTCAAATCTCCGCAAATTATTCAAATTCGCACTTTAGATGCATGACAGAGATGCACCAGCAAAACAAAGCAAGCTCACGTAGCCTGGGCTGGATTTGGGACAAATCCATGTGTGACTCTCTATTATTAGATCGTATGTGGCGCATGTGATGAAGCAGCGTGTCCTGCACTCAATACGAGTATGTCTCTCTTGTCTTGTACTCAGCTCACACATGACAACTCACATGCCCACACATGCTCACACATGCAAACTGAAATAGTGGGTATCGACCACAATGCAAGCTGGAAGGTGAACGCATAAACAGTGCAACGTCATTCTATTATTAGCTGGTGAGATTTACTTCTTATAATGTCAGCATCTATTCAATGGAAAGCATAAATGTTATCCATAAGGAAAACTGACAGAGTATGAAGTGATATCATTGTAGTTGGATTCACTTTCAACTGTCAGCATTAGTAGAACGGGTGGCATTGATGTTAATTATGAGGAACTAGCCGTCAGGCTCGCTTCGCTCGCCATATCCGTCTAGCCAGGGGGCTCCGCCCCCTGGACCCCCGACTGGATCGACCAAGAATGAAATCAGCAGGTTTGCTTCGCTCGCCTGCATTTGAGCATTTTTATCATAAGTTAGTCGGGTGCCAGACTAAACGTCTGGCTAAACGGATATGGCGAGCGAAGCGAGCCTGACGGCTAGTAATATAATATTCCCAGGATTGAAGTAGCAGTGCCCAATCAATTTTTCCGCGATAAATGCATTTAAATCTTCAACTTGGTGCCAACCTAACAAAGTCAATGCCTACCTGACAAAATTATTAATCTAGTTGCCAGTTAACAACTGTTTCGAATAGGTACTCTATCTAGATTATAGTTCTATAGTAACACTAGCCGTCAAGCTCGCTTCGCTCGCCATATCCGTCTAGCCAGGGGGCTCCGCCCCCTGGACCCCCGACTGGATCGTCCAAGAATGAGATCGCTTCGCTCGCCTGCATTTTTCATTTGAGCATTTTTATCATATGTTAGGACAATCCAGTCGGGGGTCCAGACTAAACGTCTGGCCAAACGGATATGGCGAGCGAAGCGAGCCTGACGGCTAGTAATATGATATTCCCAGGATTGAAGTAGCAGTGCCCAATCAATTTTTCCGCGATAAATGCATTCAAATCTTCAACTTGGTGCCAACCTAACAAAGTCAACTCAACTTAATGCCAACCTGACAAAATTATTAATCTAGTTGCCAGTTAACAAATGTTTCGAAGAGGTACTCTATCTAGATTACAGTTCTATAGTAACATATGATATGGAAATCTATATATATAAAAGCGAAATGGCACTCACTGACTGACTGACTGACTCACTCACTCACTCACTCACTCGCAGTACTAAAAATCTACCGGACCAAAAACGTTCAAATTTGGTAGGTATGTTCAGTTGGCCCTTTAGAGGCGCACTCACTGACTGACTGACTGACTCACTCACTCACTCACTCACTCACTGACTCACTCACTCGCAGTACTAAAAATCTACCGGACCAAAAACGTTCAAATTTGGTAGGTATGTTCAGTTGGCCCTTTACAGGCGCACTAAGGAATCTTTTGGCAATATTTTAACTCTAAGGGTTTTTTTTAAAGGTTTAAAGTTCGTCTTTTAGCATGTATATTCTTCTATTGTCAAAAGATTTCTTAGTGCGCCTCTAAAGGGCCAACTCAACATACCTACCAAATTTGAACGTTTTTGGTCCGGTAGATTTTTAGTACTGCGAGTGAGTGAGTCAGTGAGTGAGTGAGTGAGTCAGTCAGTCAGTCAGTCAGTGAGTGAGTGCCATTTCGCTTTTATATATATATATACTGACAGTTTGAAGTGATATCATTGTAGTTAGATTCACTTTAATCTGTCAGCGTTAGTTAAATGGGATGCATTGACGTTATACATAAGGAATACTGACAGTATGAAGTGATATCATTGTAGTTGGATTCACTTTAATCTGTCAGCGTTAGTTGAATGGGAGGCATTTTATGTTTCTCGTAATAAATGCTGACAGCTTAAATTGAATCTCAGCAGTTGCATTATGCCACTCAATTAGAATTTGTGGTCGGTGCTTGTCACGTGTGCAAAACAATGGCGAAATTAACACGTAGATGACAATTACTGGCAACGTATGACCGTCATATTTGAGACGGGAGAGGAAGTTTGTTACGAACTGTAAGCTTGTAAGGTCATGGCAATTTGGGTTCTGATGATCCGGTTGGCTCTAGAGAGAAAGGGTTGTTGTAGGTCTACAGTATTCGTATTCCATCCCTTGGTATTGTTAGTGTTGAAGTCCACAATATCACGACCACACCACCTGACCATATTTGAAATCAAGTGATATTAGATATTCTTACATAGTGAGTTAGTTGCCCGCTTGCTCAGGTGTTATGTTCACTGAAGTGAATGTTGGGAGTAGGAAAGTAAGGAAGAGAGAAATCATAAATAGGAGAAGATTGCCTGGAGGGGAGACAAGGAAAGAAAGGAGAATAGAGACGATGAATGACAAAAAACGAGGAAGAGGTCAGGAGAGAGAAAACTAATCCTGGAGGAAGAAGAGGAGTAGAAGAGTGAATAAGAAGATTGAGAAGAAGACGAGGTTCACTGTATATTGAAAACAGTTAAAAGGAGATGCAGAGAAGAAAATGGAGGAGATTAAAGTATGGTAACAAGGAAGAACAAGGTAGACGATGAAAAGGAGAAGTAGAATAGGAGGAGGAGGAGAAAGAAGAAAGAGAAGAAGTAGAAGAGGAAGAAGAAGAAGAAGACGATGAAGAAGAAGAAGAAGAAGAAGAAGAAGAAGAAGAGAAGAAGAAGAAGAGGAAGAAGAAGAGGAAGAAGAAGAGGAAGAAGAAGAAGAAGAGAAGAAGAAGAAGACGATGAAGAAGAAGAAGAAGAGGAAGAAGAAGAAGAAGAGAAGAAGAAGAAGAGGAAGAAGAAGAAGAAGAGGAAGAAGAAGAAGAGAAGAAGAAGAAGACGATGAAGAAGAAGAAGAAGAAGAGGAAGAAGAAGAGGAAGAAGAAGAAGAGAAGAAGAAGAAGAAGAAGAGAAGAAGAAGAAGAGGAAGAAGAAGAGGAAGAAGAAGAAGAAGAAGAAGAAGAAGAAGAAGACGATGAAGAAGAAGAAGAAGAAGACGAAGAAGAAGAGTGTAGATCGCACCTTTGAGAGGTCTCAATCAGCACGTTGTTTTGATAGCAGAAAAGCAGAGCTTCTATCAATCGGTGTCTCTACTCTCTAGTCTCTAGTTATCACAACCTCACCACCTAATGTCTAATGAATGGCAGAGTGGTTGAAAGCACCGGCAGTTACGTTCGCTTCGGTAATGTTACCCTCGTTTTCCACCTATAATACTCAAGCAAATCAATGAAAGCCTTCACACTGGCGTTCCTCTCGTTATCTATTTGATAAACAAGCAAATCAATAGGAGCCTTCACACTGGCGTTCCTCTCGTTATCTATATAATAATCAAGCAGATCAATAGGAGCCTTCACACTGGCGTTCCTCTCGTTGTCTATATAATACTCAAGCAAATCAGTAGGAGCCTTCACATTGGCAGACGCCCTTCTCACGTATTATGTGCTTTCCTATTTGTAAATTACCCAGCATTGATATCTCAGTTTGATTCACTTACTGTACAGTATATTCTCCAAGATGAGTGACAAGTTTCTCTCATTTGGGCTCATGATAAAAGCTCTCTCCAGACATATTATTCCGCATTAATAACTTGAATCAATCATATTATAATCGTTCAGATAGGCTTGAGATCTGAATTTGAGTTGAAAATTCGTGATTTTCATCATTTTGTTAGCCAGTTGAATACGAAATGTTTATTTGCATCTAATTTTGGATTCGGCACATTTTCCTTGTATAATTTTTTAAGATGTATGAATTATTACTTTATTTATGTTTGAAAATAATAAAGTTCACTCTCTTGAAATACATGTAAAACAATTACATCATCTGTATACGGTATTTCATGATTTCCAATGAAGTGGAGAGACGATTCCAGAGATAAATTCAGCCGAAATACTTTGCTCACTTTGAAATTGAATAATTTCTATGAGAGATCTGTTGTCATTCAAACTACAAATAATATGCCTGATTATCAATTCTACCCATAACTTGATCCTTTCAATTCTATCAATAGTTCTACTTTTCAGAGTTATTGGTACATTGTTCACAATAATTCAAAACAGTGTTTTTACTAACTTACATTGAAGATTTTATCCTTCATATGGATACATTTTCAAGCTGTAGGCTAATGAAGAAAAAAATATTTCTGAAAAAGGGCAAAAGAGGCGGAAAATGGAAATTTTCTTCTAGTTAATTTTGAATCCACACATTGAACTATTTGGAAAGTCTAAATAGAACTATATGGGACTGTGAGTTCGAAGAGTCTGTAATTAGCTAGATGGAAACTAATGAGATATTGCATTATTTATTCAAATGCGAATGAATTAATTATTATTAAACGAAAATCCAAATAAAATGCTGTGAAGTATGTAATATTAATAGAGCTGTTTTCGTTTCAAGTGTGGTTTGTGATAAAACAATATATAACCATAGAGAAACAATAGCTTGAGTAGATATCCCATGGTATAGGGCGTTTATGTCGCAACTTTCACTGTTATCTCAAGCCGATAGTCCAAGTATTTCTTCCCCAAAAAGGTGTGTGATGCTGGTAGTCTCCCGTATTGTACCGTTCATACACTCTCACCCCAACAAAACAAAAACAGTAAAAATCGATAGTAATTGACTTGAGATAGCAGTAAAAGTTGCGACATAACGCCCTATACCATGGAATATCTACTCAAGCTATTGTTTCTCTATGATATAGCTCACTATAATCAATGGTAATAGTTTTGAATACGGTCTGATTACATTCAAGACTGTTACTTAGTATTCAGAACTGGCTGAATTCGCAATAAAGCAAGCCGCAAATCCATTCAGAAAGTTGGAATCGAACCGCAATATTCAGAAATGAAGATGAATCTGGGAATATTGCATGCTTGATCTGAGTTGCAAAAGATGCCAACGAACTGGAATGCCACTGGTGAAAGTTCTCTCAGGTCTGGTGCAACTGGCACGGACCATTTCACAAGAAAAGACAAGTTGGGGATAAAGTTGGCAAGTTTTACCGCTCCGAACTACCTCTCTATCACTTTGAAACTTTGCGTCGAGAAAATTCAATTCACCGGCTGCGGGAGAAAGGAACATCACTGTCAACTTTTGACTCACCCTCTCTCTCACACCAACACACTGCGGGGGATACAGATGGATTATTCACAGATCAGAATCGAATGTTGGAGTTGAAGGATTGAATCGCTAAATAGAATCGTGGTTTGCTTGACTAACAACTTTTCTGAATCAAATAGTTTCTCGATTTGAAAAGAGCTACATCTTGTTCGTATCACTTGTTTAACTATCAATTTATCCTCTATCATCAAAGGTAAATGAGAAACTTGAGGATTCTTTATTAGTACAAGGTTTGATACCCTGATGTGTTGGTTGTATCATGTTTTTAAGTGGATTTTTCCAATTGGACAGTTCCAACTAAAAAATGAGCAAAATCAAAAACTTGAGTAAACTTTGGAAAACTTCAATATACAGTAGTTTGTCTTGCTTGTATAGCTTGAATCTTAGTTTATCTCTTTCCTGTATAGGGCTACTTGTAATATAAATATAAAGAAAATAAAAATCTCAGTACCCTTCACTTGAAAATGGCATAAATGACCGAAACATGTTGTGATAAAATATTTTAAAAAAAGGGTACTGAGATTTATATTTTCTTTATATTTATCTTGAATCTTAGCCTTGGTTGTATCGTGTTTAAGTGATTCGGCGTCAATAATAAAGAACCAGTTTTGAAATAAGAAAGTGGATAATTGAGAAAACTTCAGCAGTTCATAGTTTGATAGTTTCCATACTCTTCTGTGATGTTTGTATCGTATCCTTATGAAAGTGGTCTTAGAAGTTTGTAGTATTTTCTCTCGATACAGATATTTAAGAGTATTGTCACTATAACTTCCCTACTACTCAGCACTAGAATTACTATCATTATAACTTGAAGAATCATGTAAACATTGTAATAATTGGATTGAAGAGATATGAATTCAGTCTCTAAATGGGTTTCTTAGGAATGTTTTCTTCTACAAATGAAAAAATTATGTTTTCTAATGTGATTTTCTGAAAACAATGTTCTGTCAGGTAGATAAAGATATAGATAGGAACTACTATATTATAATATAGTTATAAGATAGTTATAAGAACTACTATATTATATTTTTGTGTAGTTGAGAACTTGATATTGTGGTAATTATTCATATTGAATGAAAAAGACTAGGAAATTGTCAAAAGATCAGTGGTTCTGATCTGATTTATCAATAAATCAGTGGTTTTTTGACAATTTTCCTAGTCTTTTCATTCAATACTATATTATAGATAAAGAACTACTGGAGTCATTCGAGACACTTTTCAATCCTTATTCTATTTATTTATTTCATTGGCAATTACAGATCATAATTAATATATGATTGGGAGAAGACAACAGGCATAGCCCAAAACTGTCTTCTCCCAAATTTTTACAAATAAAAGTTTCAAAAAAGAATAAGGTTAAGATTTCACTTTCACTCCAAAAAGTCCAATTTCCACTTCAAAACTAATTACTAAACTAAAAATTTTGAATTTTGATATTTGAAAATTGATTAAAAACAAAAATATTTTACTCAAATCTCTATAAATTGGAAATGTTTGGGTAATTTGCAAAATTTTGAGCCAGAAAAGAAACACAACTTCACTATTAGCACAGCTGATAATTCATAGGCCCGGTTGCACAACAGCCGGTTAAATTTTAACCGCGATTATTTCACGACAACCAATCAGAGAAGGCGTTTTATAAAAGACGGCTTCTCTGATTGGTTCTTATGGAATTGATCACGGTTAAATTTAACCGGCTGTTGTGCAACCGGCACTTAGTATTCTTATTCTAGTATTCGATTTCAGTGTTGAGTGTTGGACTTCCTCTCTTGGTTTCCTGAGTTGGTGAATTAATATTTTGGATTTTATTTTATTGGAAAGTCAACTTAAGTCAATCTTCTTAATATTTTGGATAAACTCCTTCTGAACAAAATTTATTCTTAATCAGATATCAAGGACAAATTATTGTATGAACTAATCAATGTATTTCACAGTTAAAAACAATGTTCTGGTATGCTGTTCTGTATTTCTGATGCTACTGGAAACATTAAGATTTAGAATCCTCATCCACTGTAGTATGAATTCATGATTCTATCAGTGGAGAAACAAATTTTTTGAAGTGAGAGATCCTCAATGGATAAAGTTTCTACAGTAGGCTACTTATACTAGGCATTGATTGATTGATTGAGTACTTTATTTATGTAGATTACAATATATACTGGCATATACACTTATACAATAGCTTACAATACAGCAAAGTTTTAGATGAATTTACATAACATAAACTAAGAAAATAATTATTGAACTGTATAATGATTTATGAAAAAGAAGCAATTTGGAATAACTATACAGGATAATATTGTAATGTATCTACATAACTTTTTGTGTAGTTGAGAAGTTGATATTGTGATAATTATTCATATTGAATGAAAAAGACTAAGAAATTGTCAAAAAAACCACAGATTTATTGATACTTAGAAACACCGGGTTAGACCGAAAGACAGAAATTAGGTGTAATAACCGAAACCGGTCTTTCTAAGTATCAATAAATCTGTGGTTTTTCGACAATTTCTTTGTCTTTTTCATTCAGTATCTACGTAAATTGGCGAAGCTTTGAACTTATCAATGTCCATTCTTTGGAAAGAATATTATAAAAATTCGGTGTAATAACCGAAGAATATTACAAAAATTCGGTGTAATAACCGAAGAATATTACAAAAATTCGGTGTAATAACCGAAGAATATTACAAAAATTCGGTGTAATAACCGAAGAATATTACAAAAATTCGGTGTAATAACGAAGAATATTACAAAAATTCGGTGTAATAACCGAAGAATATTACAAAAATTCGGTGTAATAACCGAAGAATATTACAAAAATTCGGTGTAATAACCGAAGAATATTACAAAAATTCGGTGTAATAACCGAAGAATATTACAAAAATTCGGTGTAATAACCGAAACCGATCTTTCTAAGTATCATTAAATCTGTTGTTTTTTGACAATTTCTTTGCCTTTTTCATTCAGTATCTACGTAAATTGGTGAAGCTTAGAACTTATCAATGTCCATCATTTGGAAAAATATTATAAATATCCTTCCCAGTAACTCTCTACCAAAAACGTTAATTCCATTTATACGGCTAAAGATTTGTTCACATTATATGGGCACAGAGATTATAGAGATGGGCAGCATAATATTTCCATCGATCATTATTCATTTCTGTGGAATTTGTTATCGCAATAAATATTTCCGCTAATTTTCGTTAAATAGAGCTTGCAAATTTGATGTTGAACTTGCTAAACGGTCCGATTTCACGCAGGAAATCCCAAAATTCCGAGAACTCGTTATGAATTGACAGGGGATTCTCTGAAAATCCCATCACAATCGAGTACTCTCAAGTACAGCTCCAGTACTGATAAAACCTCATCAAATGAAAAATCCAATTTCAAGTGAATTGTTCTTTTCATTTCTCATCTCTCCACTGGAATTTTGTCATAAAAGAGCTGAAATCTTCTCAGCTGAATATTTCTTCTTGATTCCGGTGAAGAGCGGGGTTTTATTTTACTTTTCGTTGTTTACAGACTAGAGCAAAGAGTTTTTCGTGCGTTTGCGAACGATACCTGCAAATATTTTCAGAGTTGAATCTCTGAGAATCACTTCCCTCTCAAGAGTCAACTCTTTTTTCATCATTCTTTTGAAAAACGTCTCGTCTGATTATCACCTGTATCATGAAAATTCATCAATCCCAAAATATTCTGGGAGATTTTATTTGCAGGGATTGTATTTCCATGAACAATACAAAACAATATGTACTGAATAAACTATGATAACCACACCTTAGAGTTCGCATTCCTTGCATTTCCCAAATTTTTCGTGTTTGACTTGACTTACTTGTTTATCCAATATTTCAAAAGCTAGTGTTTTTTTTCAAGTGTGTTTATAAATGAAACCAAAATACGCTCGAAATGGAAAGTTTTCTGATAATCATTACTATAGGGGGCTCCGAGCTTTGCTCGAAAGTACAATGGTACTTTGTACTTTGTACAATATACACTTATTTGGTTGTCATGGAAAAATTTGTAATGTGAAATTCTCAGCTTCAATATTACAGCAAAATTCTATACATGTTTGCTTTTTTAATGTGAATTTGTGTTTATAAATGATTTTTTTTTTCAATTTTCAACTTTATCAAATAAAAACTCAGGGATGGAGGTGTAAAATTTTAGTATGAAACTTGAATAACCCAATATATAACCTATAAACTTGAGTGTGAACTTAGACCATTTATAGAATAGACACGCTGGGAAGCCTAGCCTCTGAAGCCAACATCTAACTGCCAAATCCGCCCACCTTGACGTCACAACCAAGCTAACAACAATGCATTGAATAACAACAATGTAAGTTTAAACACCACAAACTTTTGTGACGTCAGGTGGGCGGATTTGGCAGTTAGATGTTGGCTTCATCGACTTTCAGTATGATATACAATGCGCCGTGTCTATCTATAACTGTCTAAGAGTGTGAATAGGAAATGACATTGGGTAATACGGCAAGGCAGAACATCCAAAAAAATCTCTCTGTGATGAAAGGCATATATGAATCCTATACTATTAAACGAGCAATTTCTTTTTATATGTTTATTTCACCGGATCTCGAAAACGGCTCTAACGATTCTCACGAAATTCAGAACATAGTAGGTTTATAATATAAAAATTCAATTGCACTAGGTCTCATCCCTGGGAAAACTCGCTGAAGGACATTAAAAGGATAATTATTATTCATCCTTGGAAAACCAGCTGGTAATAGTTATTTTGTCGTCTGTTGATGATGGAAGTGAGTGAGCGAGCTATGTGTATGGTACTGTGTCAAAATTATGACTCAGCTTTTGAACTTTTGTAATCATTCAATCAGGTACTTAGTGTCGGTTGCGAAAAAGCCGGTTATTTTCAATCCCGATTAATTCCAGTGGATCCATCTTTTTGAAATAGTCTTCTCCGATTTGGTTCACGTGAAATTAATCAGGATTAAAATTTTACCAGCTTTTGTGCAACCGGGCCTTTGTGAGGGAAATTTTTTCATTCCTCTGGGGATTAATCTCAATTTATTGTGATAAGATAGAACATTTCTATATGAACTATGAATTTTATTATAATTTCTTCTTTCGTAATAAATGTTATATGTTTTTGTACTCCAGAGCGAGTTCGGTCCGCGATATTGAATTTTGAACTTGATACAATACATAAATCTTGAGATGTTATTGTATATTGTAATTCATCCCCTCATTATCACCTGGGCTTAAATACTGGTGAAGAGTTGCCTTTGAAAATAAATAAATAAATCCTGATTTGTGTTTCAGGTATGAGCCGCAGCTGCGCAGTAGCCGACGAGACAGGAGTGCTGCGTCAGCATCGCGGTCGCCTCATGCAGCTGGCGAGCAGTGGGTCGACCAAGCGACGAGCCTACAGTGCGCAACATGCGCTCTTCAAGTCGGCGCCCACGCCAAGGCACTCGGGCATCCCTGGCAAGCTGCTCTCCTTCGAAGAGGTTGGTAGACTGCAATGTTGGTAGACCTGACAATACATTGTCATTTGTGATGAAGAATCAATCAATAAAGTAAAAAAGTCTGTACTTGGAAAAGTTCAAGGGGATGTAGATTGGGGTAATCGTGTACTATTACAGAACATGATAATCTAACGTCTTGTGTGAATTTGAGAGAACACTAAAAATTGGAATGACACAAGAGGTTGGTAGACTGCAAAAGTCTGAGCTCTGGAAAAGTTTAAGGAGATACGAGTGTCCTAATATAGTTTAGGATAATCGTGAACCTTTATAGTTTAGGGTAATCGTGTACTAATAAGGTACTAGACAATCTAACATCTTGTGTGAATTTGAAAGAACACCAAGAATTAAAATGACACAAGAGGTAGACTGCAAGAGTCAGTACACTAAAAAAAATTCAAGGGGATTTATTCTAGTATTCTTGTGTACTAATAGAGAACAAGACTAATCGCGTACTAATACAGAACTAGACAATCTATCATCTTGTGTGAATTTGAAAGAACTCCAAGAATTTAAATGATACAGGATGTTGGTAGACTGGAAGAGTCTGTACTATGTTAAATTTCAAGGGAATGTGAATTACGGTAATCGTGTACTAATACAAAACTTGACAATATAACATCTTGTGTGAATTTGAAAGAACACCAAGAATTAAAATGACACAAGTGGTTGGTAGACTGCAAGAGTCTGTACTCTAAAAAGTTCAAGGGGTTTGTAGTTTAGGATACAAATAAAATCAAATCAAATTTAGTCTTTTCAACACTTTACAAAATTGTTGTATATTGTACAGCATAACAGTAAATGCAGTAGTACTACAGTATAACATAATGTATTAGCATACCATAATAAAAACTATAGTATTAATATAGTTTATATACTATACTATTTTATTACTTATATACTATATAATTTTTTTGTACAGAATTATGATATGAATATACTCGTGTACTAATTCAGAGCAAGACAATCTAACATCTTTTGAGAATTTGAAAGAACACTAAGAATTGAAATGAGAAAAATTGTCATGCAAGCGGGAAATAATGATCATCCTGGGGTAAAAGGCTAAAGCATGCTGCTCATAGAAACATTTTTTGTGGTATCCACTGTAGTACAATTGAAACAACCTTTGACTTATAGGGATATATGGAACAGTGATGGAGATGCAGTGATGTAAATGCAGAAATGGAAATGCAGAGATGGAGATACAGAGATGGAGATACAGTGATGGAGATGCAGTGATGGACCTACAGAGATGGAGATACAGTGATGGAGATACAGAGATGGAGATGCAGTGATGGACCTACAGAGATGGAGATGCAGTGATGGACCTACAGAGATGGAGATGCAGTGATGGACCTACAGAGATGGAGATACAGTGATGGAGATACAGAGATGGAGATACAGTGATGGAGATACAGAGATGGAGATGCAGTGATGGACTTACAGAGATGGAGATACAGTGATGGAGATACAGAGATGGAGATACAGTGATGGAGATACAGAGATGGAGATGCAGTGATGGACATACAGAGATGGAGATACAGTGATGGAGATACAGAGATGGAGATACAGTGATGGAGATACAGAGATGGAGATGCAGTGATGGACCTACAGAGATGGAGATGCAGTGATGGAGATACAGAGATTGAGATACAGAGATGGACCTACAGAGATGGAGATGCAATTATGGAGGTACAGAGATGCTTGGAATGAGATGGAGAACCAGTTCAGCCAATTAGAGTGATCAAGAATATCATAGAAAGAAGCCTGGTTGCCAAGTTGATAATCAGGATCAGTCGATGCAGTGCTTTCAGATAGGAAACTAGGTATGAGTATCATGAGGTGTTGAACACTCATTAAAGACTACAGAACGCTGTCCGCTTAAGCACGGCATCGCTGCATCCATATTTTCCTCTGGTCCTCCAAGTCGGAAGTAGTTTTAAATCGACTACTACTAATGTTCCTGTGTTCATTGTGCTAAACATAGCACAGCGGAACACATAGTGAAGCGATGAAGGTGGATGGTAACAGAGAAGGTAGCTGAATAATGATAAAATGTCGAAAATAATGCATTCATCCAAAGTTCTCTCCACAGTACCTTCTACCCCACCTTCTACGTCTCTCCACATGTTCTAACACATTTGAATAAATTCTTCCAACACTCTCAGCTATCTATTCTGCCTCTCTCTACCTTCGCCGCTCCACTAGGTTCTAATCATTAAATCAGGAATGTAATGTCTGCTTGAGCTGGAACTACTCGTATACCAGGAAAATTGGCCCTGTTTGAAGAGCTCAGTCAGTATCCAAGCTCCACTCCAGAGATGTTGAGAGAGGTTGAGAGAGGAATTAACCGGTATTTGTAATAGTATCATTACCTGTTATGGTATTACATAACAGGAATTGCTATCTACTAGTTGCATTCCTGGAGAACTCCTCTGGTCCGTATAAGTCGGCAATTAAGCTCCACTACAGGAATTCCAGTCAATGAATTTTCTAGAGGATAATACCTTTCGAAATCCTGAATCATTATTGATTGAAATAATCTGTAACATCCATCTCAAAATATCAAATGTAGTGTTATTTTTCAATCCATTTTATCTACGTAATATCTGGGATGTCAGAAATAATTTGTATACATACTTTTTTTTTTCTTGATAGAACACTATGATTATGGGACCAAAGAGTATAGAATGTAACTTCTATCTCCTTACTTTATGGTAATTTACTCGTACTTTCAGAATAGTTTTGTAAGCGATATTGTGGTAGTTATCCATTCTGAATAAAAAGACTAGATGTTATCCAACCAAAGATTTTTCAAAAATCAATCTCAGTTGTTACACCATTATCAATAGCTATCTGATGAACTAAGACTACAAGTAAAGAACAGCAGTGTTTATTCTGAGGGCCAGACGATATTAAGCGTTTTTTCAGGCATTTTCAGACGGCGTGTATGGAGTCGGCAGGACAGGAAGCTCTCCGATTAGCTGATTGGATTGTGGCTTAAAAAGACGCCCAATAAAACGCTTGAAAAAAACAGCGGTATTCATACTAACGGTCGAGCACTGCTATTGGTTAAAGCCTTGAGCTGTCAACTTGAACAATTGCGATTGGCTTAGACGAACCCCTCCCCAATTAGTGGTTCAGGAAAAATAAAATATCAATTCTATTTCACTGCTGTATGCTGTTTGACTCGCCATTTTATTTCATCTGTACCACTGATTGGGGAGGGGCTTGTCTAAGCAATTCGCACGCGTTCACCTTGATAGGTAGAGGCTTCCACCAATAACAGTGCTCGACCGTTAGTAAATAAACTGCTGCCCATTACTTTTAGTTTTAGTTTACCAGAGATTGATAATGGTGACCCGGCGAACTTCGTACCGCCAAAAAGTCAATGTATCTTATGTCACACTTGACTTTATTTGGTGAATCATGAAATTTATCTGACAATCAATATTTTCATTTACATCTCAATGCGGACTTCCTATGTGCTTAGTCATGCAGCATTTATTATTCCGAAAACATATTCTTCTCAATCATCGATTGAGACCAATGGTAGTAATATCTATCAGTAAAGTGTTGAATTAAAAAAATAGATAGGTTAAATCAGTGTTTCAAAGATGAATTTAATGTTTTCATAGTTGTTGATTGTCAATAGACAAACTACCGTTTCAATACCAGTACACAATTTATCACAGGGTGACGTATTTATTACAGCTGGTAACTTTAGATGCTAAATCATACTATGACAATATGATCTTGAATCAAGATGAATCAAATTTCGAAAACACGGGTCTGTAAAATGGATTCATAATTTATTGATAATTATTAGCCCCCTTTTAAAATTTCTGGTCGGAAACCATCCCAATATTCACACAACATATCCCCAAAGTTTGAATTGAATTGAATTGAAATAAAATTCTGGTGTGGCGCACTCACACAACTTTCCTTGCCGTTATGAAAATTGATCACCTGACGCTAGTGTTCCCGCGCATCTCAATTCTACTATTCAAAGATTTGAGCCAGCTGGTGACAGGGCTATAACGCTGGAGACACACATGAGGTCTGCTATCTCTTCAGTGAATCTCTAGTGAATGATTTAATAGAATCAACAATAATTTGCAATTGAATAATCACATTTTCTCGAACTTAAAGCTTATTTTCAATTTTAGGTGAAAATGTTACTGAACATTAATTGTAGAGATTTTCATGCTCAATCTACTCCACTTGATTTTTTTCGTTTCAATTGTATCTGAAGCCTGATAATGGGAATCTATCTGCATTGATGGGGCGAAGCTCCTGAAATTTTTACAGAATGGGACTTGTGGCAGTTGATAGAGCTTATCGATGACTATTTTAGGTATGAATTTGATCAAAATCGTTGGAGCCGTTTTCGAGAAATTGCAAAAAACCCTGTTTTTGACAACATTTTCGCCATTTTGAATTGCATCAGATCGAAATTGTTCGTGTCGGATACTTATATCGTAAGGACCTTAAGTTCCAAATTTCAAGTCATTCCGTTAATTGGGAGATGAGATATCGTGTACACAGACGCACATACACTCATATATACACACACAACACATATATATATATATATATATATATATATACAGACCAATACCCAAAAACGAGCTTTTTGGACTCAGGGGACCTTGAAACGTATAGAAATTTAGAAATTGGGGTACCTTAATTTTTTTCGGAAAGCAATACTTTCCTTACCTATGGTAATAGGGCAAGGGAAGTAAAAACCTTTATTCATAAACATGTACAGGTACATTAGGAACAGCGTCAATATACAAACAACATAAACATAAAATGTAGTAGAAGAGTAAAAAGTAGTAAGTCTTAAACCTCCTATATAAATAAACAAAAATCGATAATCAACAATCACAAACGCACAGTGCTCTCTGCAAACTCGTGCAGGGAGTACAGACACAATGATATTAAAAACTCCTTGAGTTTTACACTTAATTTTTTCATGTTCTGTATTGCCTGTAGTTCTAAAGGCAGCATTGTGAAGTATTTCCTTCCCATGTAGTGCGTCTTTTTCTTGAAAAATTCTAACCTATGTCTTTCCGTTATCCTCCCAAATCTAGTATTGTACCCATGAGTCTCATTCCGTAGTTCTTCTACAGGGTAATTCCTAACATACATGATAACATCAAATACATATTGCCCGTAAACTGTAAGAATGCCAAGCTGCGAAAAAACCAGTTTTACAGAGTCCATTCTTTTTAGATTCATCATTATTCTGAGTGCTTTTTTCTGTTGAATAAGAATTCTATCAAGATTGCTCTGGTCGTGGCTCCGTAGATGCATAAACCATAGGCCAGATGGGAGTGTACCAGTGAATGATGAAGCGTTTTCATAGTTGGAAGACTGCATTTATTTGACATTTGTCTTAACATACATGCCGTTCTGTCAAGTAGTTTTTACGTCTATAGCGAACAAACAAACAGACAAACAAACAAACTAACACACAAACAGACATTTGTGGATAACTACCACAATAATCACCTTCAGACTGCTTCAAACTATAACTACTCGAAGCTCTGAAAGTACGAATGAATTGGTTTGAATGGATTAGAAAGTAACACTTCTTTACTGCTCCCTTTACTTTATTGTAGTTTTAGTTCACCAGTGATTGATAATTGTTTAACAACCGGAACCGGTATCTCGATTTTTAACAAATATTGGACAACATACAGTCTTTTCATTCAGGATACGCTCTCACTTCATGATATTAATAATTAATTAGACAACATTATGTACTCGTATATCATAATACTCTTCAAATAATGAAAATACCTATATCAATCAGAATAAAAGCTCCTAATAACTTATTCATTGGGGTTGATAAGTTTTCATCTGAACCCGTTTATTGAGAATAATATGGGATTAATATGTTGAGGACAAAAATCGTCAGATTACAGATTAAAATGTCGAATAGTATTACAGATGTCATTTCAATGGACTGCTGTAGTGGAGTGAGATAGGTTTCCATTTCCCAATCGTGAATTGCAGCAGGCTGTTCGTATACGTATGGATTCCAATTATTCTAGAAATCCGCAGCTTGCATATATCACATAATATACTGCCTACTGAATGGGAATGTAGAGATGGAAACACAATACCAGCTTTGGATTGCAGGTATTGGAAATGTATTGTTTCGGCTTCACGTTGATGAGAGTAGTCGAGTTGGTGAATTTGTAATTTGGGTTGATTTTTATATTCATTGGTCTGAATAGATAATGTTAAATGCGGTCTAAAACTGTATTTTGATAGAAATGAGTACGTGACTAGTGACTAGAAAAGCTGAAAAGCTACTTCCATGAGCCATCATCCATACACTAAAGAGAACAGGGATAACGCCAAGGGACTGGGGACTAGAAAAGCTAAAAAGCTACTTCTATCACCCATCAACTATATACTAAAAATCTGGTGTGGCGCACTCGCTTTAGAAATAACAAGGGTAATTAAGGAAAATTCCCAGTATAGTTCAAATGACCAGATTCATTTCAACCAATACAACACTTCGAATTTACTTTTATCATAAAATTGTTAGCATACATCCATTAGTCAATAGTTTTTCCATTTACATATTTGTTTTATTATCTTATTTCACACTTGTTTTCTTGGTTCTTATTTTGTACTGAAAGTAAATTTTTGTTATCATGGCGATTCTGTTGCTTAAGCCGCCATTTTGTCAAACCGTTGAGTGGGAGTAGACTGTCTAGCTGGGCCAATGGCAGGCGTTCATGCCCATGACGCATAGCAGTACTCGCCTACTAGTACTAAAAAATTCTAAAGTATAAATTCTGCTGCTCTTGTATTTAGTTTTAGTTTATCAGAGATTCACAATGGTGTAATAACCGAAACCGGTCTTTCTAATTATCAATAAATCAGTGGTTTTTTGACAATTTCTCAGTCTTTTTCATTCAATGTGAATGATTTAATAGAATCAACAGTTTGCAATTGAATAATCACATTTTCTCATATTTCAAGCTTATTCTCAATTTTAGGTAAAAATGTTACTGGACATTAATTGAAGAGATTTTCATGCTCAATCTTTTCTACTCTAAATTTTCCGTTTAAATTATATCTGATACCTGATAATTGGAAATCTAAAATCAAACTTTGCATAGATGGGGCGGAGCTCCTGAAATTTCTACAGATTTGGGACTTGTGGCAGTTGATATAGCTTATCAATGACTATTTTAGGAATGAATTTGATCAAAATCGTTGGAGCCATTTTCGAGAAAATCGCGAAAAACCCTGATTTGACAACATTTTTGCCATTCTAGCCGCCATCTTGAATTGCATTTGATCGAAATTGTTCGTGTCGGATCCTCATAGTGTAAGGACCTTAAGTTCCAAATTCCAAGTCATTCCGTTAATTGGGAGATGAGATATCGTGTACACAGACGCACATACACATACACACACACACACACAACACACACACACACACACACACCACACACACACACACACACACACACACACGCACACATACAGACCAATGCCCAAAAACCACTTTTTTGGACTCAGGGGACCTTGAAACGTATAGAGATTTAGAAATTGGGGTACCTTAATTTTTTTCGGAAAGCAATACTTTCCTTACCTATGGTAATAGGGCAAGGAAAGTAAAAACGACAGAGATTACGCTTCTAATACTCTTGGTTTCTCAGTGATTCTTCATACTGCTTCTTTAGAGGTGCGTGCAGACTTAAGCGATACGAACAAGCGCGTTTCACTCCTCATCAGCTGATGCTACTCTTATTGAATCTGTATCTTTACTGTACAAATACAGCTATTGACTGAGCGAAGTGAGGTCTAAAGGTGCGTAAAGATTTACGCGCCGCGAACATGAGCAATTCACTTTTAATCAGCTGATGCCAAGCTTTTTACATCTATATCTTATACCGTTTCTATAAAAATACAGATATAGTCAGCTGATTAAAAGTGAATTGCTCATGTTCGCGGCGCGTATATCTGTACGCACCTTAAGATTCAAGTCGTCTGTTTTGCATTTCTCTTTATGTTAATAGTTTGGTTTATATTTATATAGTTATGTTCCGCATTTACAGCGAAACGCAGCAATAGATTTTCATGAAATTTGACAGTATGTTCCTTTTTGAATTTTGACGTATACATACGGTTTTTTGAAATTTTGCATTTTAAGGATAATATAAATGGAAAAAGAGTCTCTTTTGAACGCCAATATTACCGTAAAAATCATACTTTAGAATTACTCATCATAAATCAGCTGTCCTGTGGACTATAATACTACCCGTTGAACGGGTATAAAAACGCTGAACATCTTGAAAATGTATCTTTCCATCAACGTTAGTAGACAGTTGACTATAATACTACCCGTTCAAAAACGTTGAACATCTTGAAAATGTATCTTTCCATCAACGTTGAAGACAGTTGAAGCCAGACCTGATAACAGCGCTCACACTCACATTCCGGGACGACACGTCACGGTACGATAGGACAGAAAGCTCTATGTTTATTTAGGATTTTTTCTAAGCACTTTAAATTGATAAATTATTTATTAATTTTTCAGAGAACATAACAACAGATCAATGTAACTTACTGAGCGCGAAGTCTACTGTTCACAGAACTACTAGTAATCAGCTGATGAAACTTGGAATGTGCGTGTTCGTAGCGCTCAAGTCTGTTTAACTCAGCTTTATGCGTTTCAAATAATTTTTTATTGGTACTCTTTAGTAGTTATTTGATAATTTCCCTTTATTTTTCGTTGTTTGTTGATAATTATTCTCTTATTGCTCTTCTAATACACCCTCCACACCATTATTACTGTTGTCATATTTTTCTCTTCCATTGAGTTTCCTTCAAACTCATGACTCTTGCCTTGCCAGGTATCTGGACTGAAATACTGACTTTTTCCAATTGTTGATGTCTCTACGGATGTGTGTGATGGACAGCCCGACAGCTGCTGTGATGGACGATCTATAAAAAAATAGAGTTATGAAGCCTATTTTAATACAGTTATGAAGTCTTTCCATTGCTCTTCTTTTTGTTTTCCAAAATATATTTTTTGTTGGCTTCACCTCCCTTCATCTTTTCTATCTTTTATATAATTATATTTTTCTTAGTGATTAAATTTTTTCAAAAACTTCCTCTACACAGTTGAGATGAATCTCTTCAGACTCTTCTTGGCACAGAGATCCATGTGAAGAATATTGATTCGCTGTATTTTTGTTACTATTACTGAAACATGTTTGTTTTTTTTATAAGGGTGATGTCTACATGAGCTCTAGCTTGGGTGTGGGTGGAGAGGCGGATGATTATGAGAGGTGAATGGGCCTTCAGTTTTAGGTGTGTTCCGAACCACTGGGAACCGATTCTACAACTACAGATTGAAATAAATTGGAAGTTTCATTTGTTTAATTGGGAATGCAACTCCCAATTTATTTTCATCTGTAGACTGGCTGGCCGCTATGGCTTTGTTTAAAATGAGCGCTGTTATCCAGAGATTGTCAGTTTGGTGTAAGGGTAAGCATTCCTGACGAGCAATTAGGAGGTACTGAGTTCAAATCCCGGGCTGACAAATGATTTTTGTATAGTAGCGTTCATTGAATTTCCATCTAGCTGTTTCACCCTGTTGTCATTTATTTGCAGTAGCAGAAGTCTTCGGGGTGGATTACAGCATTTAATTGGGATTTTTGTTTTATAATAATGTTTCTACAACTCATAAATCATATTATTCAGAGGAGTTGATTGAAGCGGTTTGTATCATTGGAGAGGAAAAATATTTCTTGAATTGATTCGAATTTAACTATTAGATACTCCATGCTATTACTCAATGTACCTCAATTATAATTGCTATTGTAATGAATATTATTATTTTTTGTAACTTATCATCGTGGGTTAAATGGAAGAGGGGGCTTTTATTGCCTCAATTTCGCCCACATCACTTTTATTGTAATGTGTAAATAAAAGTCATTTATCTATGTATCTACCTAGAATATAATACATTATATACTTACAATGTATCAAGAAATAAAAATAATAAATCCAAGAGCCCTTTTTTAATTTACTCAGAAACATGTTTCAACTTTGATTTAATAAGTCTATGTATAATACAATGTATTCTATAGTGAGGTCCACGTTATAATGGCAGTGTTTGATTAGTAATGGTATTGCTATCCTTTTCTATCATTCAACAAAGCGGATAACGCCATCCCTCTCGCTTTGCTCTGTTGCCAGATCGGCTTTTAACATTATGTAGAATTGATAATTAATCAACAAAATATTCCATCTTAATTATGGAAATGCATTATGAAATTATTGAAAACGAAATAAAATATAATTGATTATTTCAAACGATTTTTGTTGTTTTTTAGAGAAAATGAACTTAATTTTAGAAAAGTGAAACCATAACCCTATTTCGGACTTTTATAATGTTATCTAAATTTGGGAGAGAAATAGTACAAGGAGTATCCTTAATTTTTCTCTCCCAATTAGTGCTACTTTGTACAAATTATAAATAAATAAATAAATAAGGAACAATCAATATTGCATTAATAAACCTGTACAAGCTACCGTCAAGAAGCACTACTCCGTAAACAAAGCCGTAGTGCATTCGTGTGACGTCAGCACAGGTAGGGCTCCTACACCAATGAAAATTTGTTGATTTCATCTGATCTATATCAGCTAGTGTTTTTATTGGAGTATGAGCCCTATCTGTGCTGACGTCAGACGAATGCACTACGGCTTTGTTTACGTAGGAAGTGCAAGAAGGCATTGACAAGACAGTGAAGATCGGCAAAACAACGTTGTTCTTCTATCTTTCTGTACTGCCATTATAACGTGGACCTCACTATTGATTGATTGATTGATTGATTCTTATCACAAATGACAATGTATTGCCAGGTCTTGCATATACTATAGGTGGTACATTGCTATTACTTCCTTGCTTTTCACCTACATGGTATCAAACAAAGTTAAATTCTGTTGACTCTTACGGAACGATGACATTTTGTAACAGGTGGTAAATACGTATGGCTTTTGTTGGTGGGGAGTCCCTTTCGGGAAGGTCCCACCGCCTGAATATATCTATAATTTGAGCCGTCAATGGGCCTTACGACTGTTATACTTCAGCCGGGACCGACAGTTTAACGTTTTGTAACAGGTGGTGCGCAATGACCCGAGCTACACGCCGAACATCGAGCACCTGGTGTTTCCGTCGCGTCGCAACAGCATGCAGGCCACCAAGCAGGGTGCGGGGGCGGTGGTCGGAGGCGGCACTGGTGGTGGGGGTAGCAAGTCGGCCAGAGCGAGGCTGGCGGAGGTGTTCGCCCTCACCAGGAGTCAGGGGTCCCGGAAGACCCAGAGTCACGAGAAGAGTAAATCGCGAGAGAACAGTGTCACCAGGTCGTCTTTCACGCAAAAAGTGAGTATTTTTCAAGTCCTTCCTTTGAAAATCTAGTTTTTTATGTGAAATCCAGAAAAATGTTGTTTATTATATGTACCCATATCGCTGTTTATACAGTCAATTTCAGAAATATCTATAGAATTATCTAAGTTGTTTTAAAAGCTGTTGTATGCGAGAATTCAGAAAAGTGTTGTTCATTGTATGTATTTTTGTCTATTCATCGTACATTTTTTTTTATTTCACGAGTGCATAAATTAGTTTGATTTGAAGTACTGTATTGTATGTATTGTACTGTACTGTGCTGTAGTGTTATGGGAGGGTTTCAGTTCGTCAAGTTGTCAGCTCAACAAATACCCATTTATTGATAAACTGAAACAAAAGTGGGAAGTTGGGCTTTATTGTATGTACTGTACTGTACTCTACTGTACTGTGCTGTGGTGTTATGGGAGGGTTTCAGTTCCTCAAGTTGTCAGTTCAACAAATACCCCATTTCTTGATAAAACTGAAACAAAAATGGGAAGTTGGGCCGTTCAGTCCGTCAGATTTTGTTGCAGGCTGTCAGCTACACCGTTGCACACTGGTTAGAGATTAGTGAGAATATTTATTTATTCAACTTCCAACGGTACAACACCAATTTTACAGAAAAGGAAACAGTAGAAGAACTGATACAAGGAAAAAGTGAACAATAAACAATATTTTAGGTTGAGTTAGTTAAGTTTAGTTTAGTCTGGGTTGAGGAGAAGTTAGTTGGAGGTTGAAGGTTACAGAGCTCGACCGACCGTCAGTGCGTACGTCAGTCGCGCTTGTCTTTTCCATAGATATTCCATGTATCCGTACAGAGCAGGACTGACGGCACGCACGCGTACGGTCAGGACCACGCGTTTTATACAGCGTACGAAAACCATCGGTCGAGCTCGTGCGCATCCGTTCCATCGGTCGACTGACGCGCTATTGAAACAAATAGAATCTTTCAGAGCTGTACCGATCAGTAGCCCGATCGCAACATAGCCAATGTGCTGACACCTCTGCCCGACAATCAGTTGATATTAAATTGAATAGCATAATGAGTGAATTCAATAAATAATAACAATTCGTCTATTTCACTGCATTTTTACAATAATTGGTAATACAAATTATTGGTATTTAATAATAGTGTCATATTTGAATTCAGAGTTTTTCTATACATTCTTCAATCATTTCTAATTTTTATTGAAAAAAATGATATATTATTAATATTATCTACATTTATTTGATCCGTATAGCTTAAAGTGACTGCAAGTATTCCCAATGGTGATACAAGCTCGAAATAACTCATCAGAATTTCTGATGGACATTCTGAGGTAGTTGAAAAATGTATCTTCACCTCAAGTAATGATGTATATAATGGTACTCAATTCCCTTTGAAATGCTCTTTGGGCTACCATTGGGTGAACTCGATATCTACGTCTTTTAATCTTTCATTTACGAAGATAATAAGCTGCAATAACAATCTGTAATGGCGTCCATTTGTGAGTCAGAAAACTTATGTATAGTCAGTATGGTGCATACGCACTCAACGGTCGGTCGAGCTCTGAATGTGTAAAACTGATTCATCGATGCGTACTGTCAGGATGGTACATACGCACTGACGGTCGGTCGAGCTCTGTAACCGGCCTAAGGGTTAGGTTTTTTATTTTTTAAAATGTCAATAATTTCGGTATATTGTTTGGAACTATTCGATTATTTTTTAATTGAATATATAATACTATATCCACTGGGCTTTTTGAGAGCAACTGGAACTTGACGAGCTGGAAACTTGACATACTGAAGATGCCTACTCGAGCTGATTTTTGATCAAATGAGAACTTGATGGAAAATAAAACTGTTTTTTGGGAGTTTGTCAAACTTTCTGGTTTATCACACCATTAACAAGGCACTAAACTGGTAATGATAAACTACTACACCTTTTTCAATTTTATTTGAGAAAGTATCAAGTTAATTCGAGAAAGTATCAATTGTATTTGAGAATAGACACTTGTAATTGAGAGAATGTCAGATGTAGATGAGAATAGTCAATTGCATTTGAGAATAGTCACTTGTAATTAAGAGAATGTCAGATGTAAATGAGAATAGTCAATTGTATTTGGTAAGTCATCACATGTAAATGAGAGTAGTAAATTGTATTTGAGAAATCGTCAAATGTAAATGAGAGGATATCAATTGAAAATGAGAAAATTTCCAATTGACATGTCGTGGCTCTTCTGTAGCCTACAATACAGGTTTGATCTGAGCAGGAAAGAATACTGTACTATTCAAATTATTACCATATGCTTTGCATGAGGGCAAATTAATATTTTCAATAGTGAAATTATTTCCCCTGCACTGTTTACGAATGATTAATGAGTATCATTTCCATGTATGTATTGGCAACACGACATTTGTCTCTAAACATTTTGTGAAATATTACACTTGATGAAGATCAAATTTTCTATGCTCAAGGCGCAATTGAACTTTATCATCAATCAATTGAATATCTTGATCAAGCAACTCTTCAATTTTGGGGCTTGAAAATAATTTTCTATTTAAAAACTAAACGTTTTATTGGAATATTAAATTATCATATTATTTTTTTATGAGTACAGTTATGAAAAATTGAGTACTGGAAGCACTGGTTTTTTAAAATCATTTCCCAATTACAACTGACAACTTCTCGATTTCAATTCGTATGATCTCAAATTGAAATTATACTTTCTCAAATAAAATTCACTATTCTCAACTACAAGTGATGACTTCTCAAATACAATTGACTATTCTCATTTACATCTGACGTTTTCTCAAATACAAATGACTATTCTCATTTACATCTGACGTTTTCTCAAATACAAATGACTATTCTCAATTACAATTGATACTTTCTCAAATACAGTTGGGAAAGTATATTTGGACTGTAAATTTTTGTGATCTTTATAAAAGTGTTTTCATAACCTCATTTGATCTATTTTTATCAAAATTAGGGAGAGGAACAGTTTTGGGTTTATCCTGTTGATTCTCTCCCAATCATTAATTTGATGTTGTGATTAAGGAATGTAATAAATGTAATGTAATAAAAGGTGTAGATGAACCACTACTGAACTAAAATAAATAAACTCAAGTACTGGACTATTAAAACTCAACCAAAGTACTTATAACCTTACAACTTATAAACTACCAATAACAATTCATGTTACAACTAGTAACGATTGTTGTTACAACTAATAACAACTCCAAGGTATGGTTACTATATAAGGACATTAACGTCAGGCTAGTTTACCGGCTCTCCCCAGGGTGCAAAGCCAACTACATAGGGTATTACCATAGAATAAACAATCTATAGCTATCCAATGTATAGCTATTCTCTGGTAATAGACTACACACCATGACCATCATCAACCAACTTTCGAACTACCGTAGTTCACATCAAGTTGGCTGATGAACGCCAACTATTTCGATTTCCCTTGGAGATTCACGTTGATGGCTTGTGGTTGATGGCCCCACTACAACAATGAACGATAGCCTGTTGTAGCACGAGAAGGTCCCTGAAAGCCGTTTGGAAACCATTGCCAACAATGGAAGCCAGATGCTTTCTCGTGATGTGCTACTAGGTATATTTTAGTAGTTTATAGTAGGTTGAGTGAGTTTAGGATACAGTGAGGTCCACGTTATAATGGCAGTATTTGATGAACATTGGTGCTGCTATCCTTGTCTATCATTCGAGAATACAGGATACAGTGAGGTCCTCGTTATAATGGCAGTATTTGATGAACATTGGTGCTGCTATCCTTGTCTAGCGCTTGATAGCGCTATCCTTTTCTACCTCTGAAACATTGCCAGATCGTTTAACAATGTAAAGATTCATTTCAGAATTAAGTTTGTTTTTCGGTAATTCTTCAAAATTAGATTTTTAATATGTGAATATTTCCTATTTTAGTTATAAAATTTGAAATATTTTTTTTATCTTTAGTTTTGAAGCATCTAAATTTGAAAATCTACTTTGTGAAAATACTTGGGGACTGAAAATGTTGTGAGTTGAAGAACTACAAGACTTAACCTATTTCGGACTATGTGTTATCTAAATTTGGGAGAGTAATAGTACAAGGTTACATTATTTCTCCTCTCCCTATCATTTTGATAATGTACTTATTGTATAAATGAATTAATTTAGAAGATATTCAATCCCAATTATAGAAATGTATCTTTGTAATATATATGTAATCATTGTATTGTTTGTATGAAATGTAATCATTGAAAAATATATTTTCATGACGAATAAAATATAATTGATTATTTTTTCAAAAAAATGAACAGTTAATATTACATTAGAGATACTGGTATTAGATATCGTCTGTAGTAGGCAGTGGCAAGTCAGAGGATAGGTAACGCTGTTTCCTTTCTTCTCCACTGCCATTATAATATGGACCTCACCATTAAAGAAGGGTCTACATTTGTGTAGTGGATTAAAGTTTCTATTGAAACTTGACTTAAGTTTTCAAAATACATCCATTTTAAGCTGACTTCAAAGAATTTGAATTCAAGGAAACTTAATCGATAAATGTAAACGCCCTTTTATTTCAGTCGTGCCCGAACGTTTTCTATACAATAGATTCAATATATTTTTTGCCGTCGGATTACATGCATAATAAAGTCACTGTGTCCTTTACAGTCATAACTTTTTCAGAAATTGATATTTTCAGAAAAGTTCTGTTTTACTAGATCAACAATACCATGAAGAATCTAACCTCTAAATCTCATGGATTTATGTCCTACCGAATTTGAAATGTTCTGTCCCAAAAATTCAAACTTCAAGCGCTCATATCTCAAAAAGTAATGATCGGAAAGAAAAATGTTTTCCTGAGAAAACTTTTTCATTTTGATAGCTTGATGATTTACAAATCGAAAAAACTTAGAAAAATATCACAAGTAGAAAGTTTATTTTTTAGCTTTTGCACAGCCTTAAGGTTGGAGTTTAGGAGTTTATTAGTTTAGGAGTTTAGGGGCAGGTAGGACTCTAGGTCCTCTTTGCCACACAATCCTAAACAGCTGATATAGAAGAGGGAACAGCTGATATAGAAGAGGGAACAGCTGATATGGGAGAGGGAACAGCTGATATGTTAGAGGACCAGCTTGGTACCGTAGGATGATGAACAGTTATGAATAGGGTTGGGGGAACAATTTTCAATGTCAGAGTAACAGTGACACTAGCTGGAGATGAACAAGCAGATGTGCCTTGTAAGCCATTACATCACACAACAATGTAGCATTGTTCAATCTGGTTCTAATCATTGAGAAACGACCCATAGCACGGGGATTGTAAGTTAAGTCGAGTTTGACATGCTACCATAGAAACTGCGACATCGATTTGGTACATGCTGCTAGGAACTGTCACCGTACTAGCTGCTCTGGCTCAATGAGGATGCATTGTTTCATGGATAGTGTTGATTAGTGGGCATTGTACTTTCATGGTAGTTTTACGAGTTGGTAGTAGTAAGGTTTAGACGTAGCAAGAACACCTGTAGGAATAGGAATCATTTCATAGTGCGATTATTGAAGATCAGTTATATCGTAGAATAAGAATAGAAAACCCTCAGGTACTAGTATTTTATATCAGTAATATCATAGAGAAGGTTGGATATTAGAAAGTATGTTTCCTCTGTTGTAAAATGATTTGATTAGCTCAAATAGATTATATGTTTTGATTGAGAAAGTACTTGGTAGTTGATACTCTGGTAGCATGCTATTTAGATGATTTATTACATGAAATACAATATTTAAGTAACTAGTGTATAAGTAATTGCTGATAAAAAGAGACTGAGTAATGTTGTGCTAAAGATGAATAGAAATCTGCTCAACACAAGTCTGATTTGAGTTCTGTGTCTATCTCATCCTACAGAATCTAGTATAGGCAACCCGGTGTACTCTCATGATACGAGTATGGGCTAGGCGCTTTCTTATTGATAAGGAGACTATTTTCCCACATCAATCTTAGTTAACTACTAGTTTTTTATCTCTTTTCTGTATAGGGCTACTTGTAATACAAATATAAATAAAAATAAAATTAAAAATAAAGTATTGATATCACTTGAAAATGGCATCAATGTTGAAATAGTGTATATTCAAGAATGTAGCTTCCTCGTATTATTAAATTACTTTAGTTATCTATTTGTTCGTTAGTAGTTTGTTATCAGACATGATCTTATTCATTTTTCAGGCAATATGAAACACAATAATTTCAAAAACTCCACTCGAATTAATCGACGTAGTCAACAATTTTTCTATTTATACATCACTAACACTTAATAAAATTTCAAATTGTACTACTTGTAGATCAAAATCTGTTCCTAATTTTATAATTTGTTTTCTTCCAAGACACACGATTTCAGGAACTTTTTCACAAGAGGGATCCGAGTGAGTCTAACATTATTATTTCCTGAGTGTTCCAAATCAATTTCCGTGTTTCTTCTTTTTCAATATTTGAAACTTTCTTTTTTCAATTTTTCTTGTTTAAAATTGTAGATATTTTAATGTTCTCCTCTATGTGTTACCTTCGAACACTCCGAAATAAATGTGATTTTATTATGAACATATCACTATCACAACATCAAACCAATCATTGTTGGGTGTATATTCATATCTGTAGTACTATTTGGATATATGTTTGTACATTGCTTGTCTGTTATAGTGATAATGATTATCAAACCACATTTCAGTCACTATCGCCTTCATACTCATTAAAATCCTTTCAGGAGTTAATCCCCACTCTTAAGGGCCCCATACACTAGGAACTTGGATCGGCAAACTTGGTTCGGGGAACCAAGTTCGTGTAGGATTTGTAGAGGAGAGAGCGAACAATCAGTTCGTTACTTCAGTGTTTTTCGGGGTCTAGAGATGAGTGTTTCAAAGTTTGCAGCTGCAGTGGGAAGAAAATATATTGAATGTATATATAGATAGAATATATCGCCCTGGCGGACGAACCGAACAAAGTTTTAATCCAGATTGAAGACCAAATTCGTCACGAATTTGGTTCGCGGTTCGCCAATTTTCCACATACACTGGGGAACTTGGTTCGCAAGAACCAAGTTCGCCGATCCAAGTTCCCTAGTGTATGGGGCCCTTTATTACAGGAAACTCCCTGATAATTGAAATAGCAGTTATTTTTTTATTTATTTATATTTTTTACAAAGAAGCACTGACTGGGAGAGAAAAACTAAGGATACTCCTTGTACTATTTCTCTCCCAAATTTTGATAACATTTTAAAAGTCCAAAATAGGGTTTTAAAATATCGAAACTAGTTAGTAAAATGGAAAATCAACCTGCTCTAATTGATTGAATCCTAATTCCATAGAAATATCTGATACCTCAATAAAATTGAACTTCTACTGAATTTTTACAAGTTTGTATACATTTTCAAAAGTTTGTAATAAGTTTGATGTAATATTCTCCAAAATTCGATTTTCGAAAAGGGATATAAATTATTGTCCATATCGAAACTAGTCAGTAAAATAGGAAATCAAACTGCTCTAATTGATTGAATCCTAATTCCATAGAAATATCTAATATCTCAAAAAATTGACCTTCTACTAAGTTTTCACAAATTTGTATACATTTTTAAAAGTTTTTAATAAGTTTTATGTAATATTCTTCAAAATTCGATTTTCGAAAAGGAATATGGATATTCTCTATAACAGTTATTGAAATACATCGATGATATTAATTAAATTTATAACAATTAATATGAAAATTTTGAGTTGAATATCACTAGTTTAGTTTTTTTTAATAATAGATTCGACTTGTTTATCAACACTGAAACTATTGAGATTCTATCAGTCAACAATGAATTCTAACTTAATAATTCTTGTAATATTGTAATATGGGATAGAAAAACGATCTTGAACGCTAATTTTATTTAAATTCTTTTAACGAGTCCGATCTTTTTTTAAATTATTGAGAAGATTGGCATAGCTCGTGATATAGTAGTCTATAGGCAGATAAATATGGAATAAATTCCATACAAAATAGTAGGTTATATTGTATTTGCTCGCTATTCTGTAGAGATAGAATTAATTATCCAATATTTTTCACAAAGCTTTAAACTACTTCAGGCCCAATTTACAATTCAAAATACATTGCTCACTTCATTTTTACATAGATCATTTCAATTTTGATGTTTTCCTACTCTATGTGGTTACACCTGTATCTACCCTTTTACACCTATACTGTACAGTTCTATGTATATTTTGCATGAAATACATTAATATTCACTCCAAAGTCACACTGGCGTACATAAATGCTGTACACTTCAAAAGCTTATCATACACCAAATACATCTATGAAAACACATAGAATGCTATAGCTACTTCACAAGTCAATCACTTCCGATGAAATCATTATTGATTTTTGTTTTAATTGTGAAAATTAATTTGTTCAAACACATTTACATGGATCCATTAATCATGGCTTTTAGATGTTTGTCTCCCCTAGCCCCTTTCTATTAACTTTGTATTTCAATCTATTTGTTATTTGATGTTATTTGTTATTTCAATCTGGTGTAGTTATTGGATGTTTATTATCTACAGTCTACAATATAAGAATTTTTAATATTCATGTATTATTTCAATCTCTCCATATGAGTCATATAATTCATTCAATATCACCAATATCCATTGAGAATGATTTCTTCTCATATTTAGTTTGTAACTCTGAACCAGGGGCCAGTTTCATAAAAGTTACAAGTCCTGTAATACAGGAGAATCACCATTCCAATTACATGCTCAATATAGTCGATAAAATCAGCTGTTCCTGTATTACAGGACTTCTAAGTTTTTATGAAACAGGGACCAGAATTGCTTATGGAGCTCCTATGTTTCTATACTATTACTATATATATATATGTCTTGATACTATTACTATGATCTTTAATTATTAATTATTCTTTTTGCAATAGTGTAGTGATCATTATAATCACAAATTAAATCCACTGTAGATTTGCATCAAATAACTTGGTGTTGAACCTGGCTTCAGTAATATTATAATATTATAAAGAGTGTCCCAAGAATGATAGTCGGTCTAAATGACCATAGCAATTCAATTTAACAAACTCAGAAATGTAAAAATGAAGGTATGTTGCAAATCATGAGAATTATATTCATTTAGAAACCAATCACCCTCTTCAGGACACTCTTTATTTCTTTGAATCTTATGGTATGATTCAATTTTTGAATCAGAGTTAATGTGATTCCATAAGTTTACACACAGCATATTTCATAAGAAAACGCAGATTTATAAAACACCTACGAGGAACAAGTAACCAATTTTGTCAGTTGGATTCTATCAAAATCGCTAAAACCGGTTTTTTGTTCATTGCTTACTAAATATCATAAATGTTTCAAAACTGTTGTTTAGTGTTGAAATTTGAAAGGCGTTAAACGTCGATAATGGATGAAAATGAAAGGTGTTCATCTCCATACTTTTGCTTGAGGCTGTGCAAAGGCTAAAAATTAAACTTTCTACTCGTGATATTTTTCAAAGATTTTCGATTTGTATATCATCAAGCTATCGAAATGAAAAAGTTTTCTCAGGAAAACATTTTTTCCGATCATTACTTTTTGAGATATGAGCGCCTGTAGTTTGAATTTTTGGGACAGAACATTTCAATTCGGATAAAAATCCCTGAGATTTAGAGGATCATGGTATTGTTGATCTAGTAGAATGAAAAATTTTTGAAAATATCAATTTTTAAGATAATTATTTAATTTACTAAAATACATTTAGTTGAGTTATGTTTGGTAAATTGGATAACGTTTTTCAAAAATTGATATATTCAGAAAATTTTTGTTTTACTAGATCAACAATACCATGAAGAATCCATTCTTTAAATCTCATGGATTTATATCTTACCGAATTTGAAATGTTCTGTCCCAAAAATTCAAACTTCAGGCGCTCATATCTCAAAAAGTAATGATCGGAAAAAAAATGTTTTCCTGAGAAAACTTTTTCATTTTGATAGCTTGATGATATACAAATCGAAAAGCTTTGAAAAATATCACGAGTAGAAAGTTTATTTTTAGCCTTTGCACAGCCTTAAATGAAGTATTTACTTCATGAGCAAAATAAGTGATGTGGTATATAGTGAGATATTATTTAACAAAATCTTCAATCTCTTGTATTGATGTTGAAATTTCAAAGTCTTCAAACGCTAATGAATGGATGAAACTCATCCTGAAATTAAATCATTATCTTTGAGGGAATTATCACCGTACAAGCAAAATAAGGAAGAGTAAAATGCCGATTGAAGTATGTCGAACACAGTTTCTGTGTCAAAGTATTTCTGTGTGTTGTATAGTGAAAGTGGTTTAGTAGTAAAGCTCAAGGTCACACCTGTGCTACAGAACCGAGGAATTCCTAGCTGTTATGAAAGGCTGACTGTAATTACTGTGTTATACGGTTGAGAGGAATGTTTAGAATTTGTTTTTTGAATTATTTCTGCTCTTTGGCTGTACTGTGGGAATCTATTGATGGTCCAAAATCGTTAAAGCTATCTTTCGATGCTGGAATCGTTTCTGATACGTTTTTCCTATTTTCGTATCATGGGGTACAAAATTGATTTTTCGGAAGATGATTCCATATTTATTTTAGAAGTGAAGGATTTTTGTCATTGAAATTAAAAATTATTGATGAAATGTGTAATTTTTCTGTGAAAATGAAATTTACAGAAATGATTCAGCCTACCACAGATTGGTTTGTCTTATCATCTGAACTTACAATATCATTTTACTGAATGAATTATATGTGTTTGCCATTAAAATTTCCAGAAATGAATAAAAAATTGTTCAGCCTACCGTACAACAGATTGGGTCTGTCTTATCATCTGAAGTTACAATATCATTTTACTGAATGAATTATATGTGTTTTGCCATTAACTTGAATGTAATCATTTTTTTCCAAGTTGTCATTTGTAATCTATTGTGTATTATATATAATATGTACATTTCATTGAGTTTGTCTGAAATTATTTCATGTGATGTAGAGAGTAATTTATCTTAAATGTTGTTTTCCATCACGAACTGCTTATTATTAAATCACTTTTTGCTTTTAGAAAAAACGAATAGCAGTCAGATACACATACAAGAGAAATATACAAAATACAAGAAATACAAAAAGATACAAGGAACATATCCAGAGACTAAAAACAAAAACAGAATCTGCATTCGCCGACCACCTAATTCAAGAGAATCACAAACTCACAAACATAAATACTGATCTACAAATCATACACATAAAAAACAAAGGACCAGAATTAGACACAAAGAAACAATTTGAAATATACACCCATTTAAAAGCAATAGACAATGTATATTAAACGAACAAACCACTTCAAATCCCACATCCTCTTTGATTACCTCCTTAGCCACAACAAACCCAATAGACACCAATAGACACCAACAGCACCAACAGACACTAATCCAATAGACACCAACAGCACACTAAAAATTGCCATCCTATCCTTCTACTTGTCTATGAGTACAACCAAGAAGATGGCGAACCTGCCGAAAGATCTCGTTGTCACAGTGAGTGATTAATTCATTTATTGTAAAATATCTGACTGCTAGTCGTTTTTTCTAAAAGCAAAAAGTGATTTAGTAATTTATCATTTCCATACATGAAGAATACAAATTCATCAGTCCCTTTTGATCAATTCTGACCGTGTGAAAGAACTTAATCCATTCACGTGCTAGAAATTGAATCAAGACATGAAATCATGATCATCCAGGATTGTTTTAATAGATGTTACCACACTTTTGCTCAAAAACTCCGCTCAAACCCTTGAAACAGTTTGCGAACGTTTTCCAAATCATCAATTTGAACTGGATGATTCACTAAGATAAGAAGATTCATATCACATGAGATGAGATCAATTCTATTCGGTACCGTATTTGAAGATCGTTAATCTATGGCAATAACGAAAAATAGTTGTGATCCTTTTTCAACTCTTCGTTCTTTAGAGAATTTGATTGCATCATAAATAATAACCAGTCTGTGGCTAACTAATAATCATGATCTAACCAATACATCATTAGAAGCTATTCTCTGATTGTATTGAAGCCACGTTTACACCAGAGTTGTTGACAAAATGTTGATCATAAATAATAAAAGTTTTCTTCAAAAGAAGTTGTCAATTTTTTCTGTGAAAACAAGTTAAATGTTGCTGTGCTTTTTAAGAAATTTGAAATAAATTGCCGAAATCTCAGTAGTTGCCAACTCTGGTGTAAACGTGGTTTTCTGTTTTTAGAGAAGTTAATTCACTTAATAGTATTTTTGGTTCAACTATTACATAACCAATTATTGTCACTCCTGTCCAGATCACTTGATATTATGAAAAGGTCATTGGCTGAATCACGAATTTATTCCTTAATCTTATAATTTTCATCTGTCTACAAAATCTATTAGTTGTTGATTCACGATGTTATTTTAATCTCAATGTTTATTTTCATTGAAATTCATCAATGGTATTGCATTGCTTGTGTGTGTTGAAAACATTCAAAATATAGAATGTCGTCATCATAATAATATGAATGCTATTTGAATGTTCCAACGTTCAAATGAAGAACATGTATGATGATGAAATAATGATTTTACTGAAAAGCAAATGAAATTGCAAAAATTATCTTATCAGATCGTTATTATCAGTGACACGTGTAATTTTTGTTGATAAAAATTCTTCTTTCACTTGAATATTCTGAATAGTTGATATTTTTCAATTCGAAAGAAAATTTAGAAAAAAAGTCACATCACCATTATCATGTGATGGTATGAGCATGTTATGTATCAAGTAACTCACATTGTGGATCCAGCCATTTATGGCAACCTGGTGTAGCCTAGTGGTCTGGAGCGTTCGTTGCAAGTTTAGTAAACTATTGATGCATCGATTATTCGTTTCTTTCTTAATTGTTTGTATTATATCTCATATCATTACTAGAGAAGCATCCATAGACTTAAATGAATATTTATTTATTTATTCTTTATTGCTGTCTTACATTTATGAGTTGAAAATATATGGTAGAACAGAATCCATTTTGTTATTTGATGACTCTTGTCGTATTTTGGATAGTAAAGTCAATTGAGTCAATAGAGTCCAAGATGAAAAATAAAGAAATACAAATCCTATCAGAAAATAACCTGAATCACTCGCCTTCTGGGAAAGAAAGAAAGAATTGCATGAAAATGTTCACTAAAATGATTTGAAAGGTCAGTAAATTGATGTGATCAGTAATGGTTTAAGAGAATGATCTGTTTTAAAGGGTAGACTACCATTGATATGATATTCAAAGTTCATACTATTCTAGAAGTATATTACTTGAGCATGTGTATAAGCCAAGAATTTCAATCAGATTTCAAAGAGCCCCTACTCTAAGAAACCCTGACGATCAAAAAGCCCAGACTTTTATTTTTAACCACTGTACATTGGTACAGCAGGATAGAATTGTTTTAGTGTAATTCCAATAGCACTAAATAAACCCAATTTAAAATCAATTCCACAGAAAATCTAACCAATGCACATTGTTGCATCAGGATAAAATCGTTTCAGAGAATTTCAATAGCATGTACATTGTTCAACCCAATTTCATTCTGCTTTTTCAAGAACCCTATCCAGTATACATTGTTGAAACAACAGAGGATTGGTGGAATTTTTTTTCAAATCCATTGTATCCTTTTAACAGATTATCAATAGTATTCGTAGCAGTACGCTACTGTATCAATAGCAACCGAAACAACATTGAATTTCCAATTTATTGGCAGATTTTTTCGGCTGCTCCATTGAAGTGTGACTGGAAAAGCTGTCGAAAAATGTTGAAATTCAAAATAGCTAGACAGTCTTTCAATTTCCGTATTAGTTGGCAACAAAATGGCGTCGCACATCGTTCATATCCTGTTGCGTGGTTCCATGCAGCAGGAATTTGCTCTCCATGAACAGGATGTTTCATTCTCATCTCTCTCATTCCAACAATGCAATCTCCCACACACCGCTGTCATTTCTGTGATCGATTCTCCCATAGAAATGGTTCAGTCAATATGCATACAAACATTTACCTTACCACCTGTTCACTCATTTAGTTTGTCGTATTTACTGTTCACCTCAAGCTCCTTTTTTGTGTTTGGATGACATTTTTATAAATTTTCATTTAGCTGAGAGTGCAAAAATCAAGTGAATGTGTCATCTTTTATTTTTATTATTTAATTTTTTCTAATTGCTGGTGAACTGTTATCAAAAGGATTATTTTTTTTTGTATACTCCCATATGCGGTCAAGCTTTAAAGCTTTGCATTTATGTGTAATTTAATCAGAAGGATTCATTAATATTAACTTTCAATTGTTTATTTGAATATTGTATTATTACAAAAATTGTATTATGTGTTTTTCTGATGAATAAAATCATTATTTCATTTCTCAAATTTAAATGTTTACCACTCATTTAGTTTGTTGTATTTACTGTTCACATCAAGCTCTTCTCATATTTAAATGTCTTGTTGGAAAAATCTTTGAAAAATTTCGTAAAGTAAGCCAATTCTACATGTAATGCTGAAATAAGAACATAATACCGATGGGAATTGATGAGATATTGCATTTATCCAAATGCCTATCGATAAATAATTATAATATGATTTTAATTTATTATAATTATTATTATTTTATATAGCACCTAGTTAAAGGCTAATAATCTATTCTCTTTTGACTTAAATTGATAAGAATATTTGAAATTTTTATTTCCCAAAATAAACAAATACACCACTTTACAGCAAAGAGAAACGCTAATGAGATTTACAAAACAGTGTATAATATAGAAAAATACATAATAATAAATGGTTATCTATGCAAAAAATTACAGTACACTAACTCAAATGATTTGTGAAGGTAAAACCCATTGGCTTAGCCTTCTCTATTGGTCAAGGAATAAATTGAAGATTATTCTTAGCATGAAAGGATACAGTATTCTGCCTTTGCACTTCAATTTGAACACTTCAGCACAAAACTAATTCGTGTGGTTTTCTGCGTTGAAGTCTTCTTACTCCAATTCGGCCAATTCTACTTCAAGTAGTCCAATTCTACATCCTGAAATAAGAACATAATACCGATGGAAATTGATGAGGAATTGCATCAATTCAAATGCCAATCGATTAATAATTATTAATCATTTTAATAATAAATAACTTCATTTACGTTTGAAATAAATTTAAAACATAATTAATGATGTATTTTATATTGTGTTTTCAATTCATCATAAGGGATCTGCAACATGTCTGAATACAGTGTACAATTCATATCACTGCAGATAAGATATAAAATAGATTTAACAGATTTATCTTGGAGATAAGATAAAAGATCCATGAGAGAAGTCTCTGGAATCAGTATCAGATCTATCTTAAATTAATCTTCTATAGATCTCTCTTAAATCTACTCTCTGATACAACAAACAGAAGTTTACTTCACTTTTCCATTTCCAATTTCTGTGTGGAACAAGTCCTTCTCTGCATCACACATTAGCACCATTTAAAAATAGCCTACAACGTTCAAATCATGCTACCTCATCTATAACTCCTTATTATCATTTTTGTGTTGGATTTGAATCATCTGATATCTGCCACCTGTGATCAACAACCTGTTTCCAACTTGTATTAGTTTGTTTATTAATTGTATCAATAATTTAATAAATATTCAAGTTCAATTCTGTCATCTCTAAATTAAAATAACTTATCATTCATCCAGTTTTATTCAACCTATTTTATCATAGGAAATCCACAAACCAAATTTCCTATAGATTCCACTGTGAAAATGGTACAGCATTTTGGATAACCTGCATTATGAACTTCAAAGAATGTTTACCTTCTCACTAATTTAGTTGGTGTTTTAAATTGTTCACATATATCATCACAACACACAGGATTACCATATCAAATGCACAAGGAAATAATATACTGATCTAGCATGTACTTATTAGCATTTCATTCACAAGTGCTGACGAAATTTATCTCACTAATATTTGAACAAATTTCGGGAATGAAATAGTGAGGGGTAAGCCTGCATTCCATCCTTTGGTTATGTGTCAATGACATTGATGAATGAACTAAATAAATGAATAAGCATTCCATAGAATGATCAAAAAGTGGAGCAACCCAAAACTCAAAACTGTTACCCTATGGGTTGCTCGATTTTTCGATCAATATATTATAGATCTATGATATTATTTCAATTACAACTTCAAATGATGAAGTAGGTGATGATCATTTAACTGTACTAGCTAGATAGACCAATTCATTCATGTATTTTGGTAAATGGAAGGTGTGATTTGAAAATACATAGTTACAAAATGTTTGTCAACAAGTACAGTAAAATCTCGTTTATCCGGTTTTGATAGGACCTATAAGCGAATCACCATTTTTCTACCAATTTGTGAAAGAAGTTACTGAATAAATAATTATTTTTTTATCAATACGGTAACACATTGTGGTTGTGTTTCTTTGATGAAGACGTTCTTACATGAATTTAAATTTATTTATACACATTGATACATACAATATCATATTCAATTATGAAAGATTGGGAAAGGAACAACTGGCTTAAAGCCGAAAATTGTTCCTTTCTCAAATTTAGATAGAAATTGTCCAAAAATAGGTTATGTTTACACTTCATGATTTTTGTTCATGTTTTCATTTGAAAAAGTGATTTTCTAATTACCGGTATTATGTTGTGTATTCTCTCCTATAATTGAATGAAAAAGACTAAGAAATTGTCAAAAACCACAGATTTATTACTTAGAAAGACCGGTTTCGGTTGTTACACCATTGTCAATCTCTGATAAACTAAGTTATCGTATAACTCTTAGTTTATCAGAGAATGACAATGGCGTAATAACAGAAACCGGTCTTTCTAAGTATCAATAAATCTGTGGTTTTTGACAATTTCTTAGTCTTTTTCATTCAATATGAATAATTACTACAATATCAACTTCTCAACTACACAAAAAGTCTCCTATAATTATTGCAGATTCAACTATTTGACCCAAAATTATTGTAGATGTAACCATTTGACCTAAAATTATAGATAAGTTATGTTTCATAGTGCTTTCCAACTCTTTATCTATCCATTCATTCTCAGACTCACTGGTTTATTACTGAAGCTTGTCTCTCTCTTACTTCAGTGTTCAGTTTTTGTTCATTCATCTGAAAATGGCAATCTACCTTATTAAACAGTGAAATGTTCCCCAGTATTTGATATTTTGCATTTGACATTCAACCTGTCATATATATTGCATGAATAAAAAATTCACCAACGAACAATAAAGTTCTCATGGATGATCCTGTTAGAGAAAATGCAACAACGTACAACGTTGAACATCAAACAAAGTAGAACCACTGACTCCGCTATGCAAGTGAACTATTAATTATTTCAATTAGCGTTTAATCGATTCATTGGTTGGTGCACTCAATCAGGTTTTTTCAGCAGGATACATTGCAAGCCTTCAATCTCTGTTCTCCAGCCGACTAATAATTTACCATGAAAAGCACACAAGGAAAAGCTGCGCAAAATCAATACCAGTAACCGTTCGCTACTCGCTCGTTAAAATAAGGGGAAAACTTCATAGTTTTTCAGAGCTTTTTGCTTTGGATAATTTTTCCTGTTTCAAGGAAATTGGAAAACATCATAGTGTTTATCTCTCGATCTAGATGTGGAGAAAGAATAGCGATTTTTCATTTCTGGATGAATGAATTTTGATGATTATACTCGTTCTCCTATTATTTTTGCACTATGAGTTTTATGGAATACCTGACATATAAAATACTATGAAATACCTGGAATACTATGACATACCTGAAGTATAATTACAACAATATGTTTTCCAAGTGTGAATCTTTTGTAATGAATATGTAGTTTTGCTTTTGAATCTTTGTTATTCATCAACAATAATTGATAATTACCGTACTTAGTTCATGTACCAGTTTCCAAAACTTGCATAATTTCAACTTAGATCAAGAATCAAAACTTTATGAATAAAGAATACATCATAATCATTACATCACGATCCATCAGTAAACATGAACTATTTGACATACATTTCGCTTCATAATATCATGGTTTGCATTTCTGCATGCATGTTGATGTTTTTCAGTACAAATCAATCATCATAAATCTATTACATTTTTGTGCACGTTATACAATGAGTTTTGTATACAAAGAATAAAAAGTTGCCAAGATAACATCCAAGATTCTGCTACAATCAATCAGGCTATAGACAATATTTTTCTAACTATACGTATGTAATCATTTTAATTATTCCCTGCATACGTGTACATATTAAGGTGCGTACAGATATACGCGCCGCGAACATAAGCAATTCACTTTTAATCAGCTGACTATATATGTATTTTTACAGAAACGGTAAAATATAGATATAAAAAGCTTGGCATCAGCTGATTAAAAGTGAATTGTTCATGTTCGCGGCGCGTAAATATGTACGCATCTTAATATTTACACAAGGATGAACAAATAATATTCATAGCGAATGATAAGCCGTGTTCACACTGAACAAATGTTCGACATACATGTTCGGCGAACATGTTTGTTGAGGACCTCAGGGACAAGCATTTTGAATAGTTTGGACAATCATTGTTTGTCTAACAAAAAATTTCTTTTTTCCAAAAATTTTCAGAGTTGACAGCTGTAAAACATAAAACCTGTTCTCCCCACTTACAAATATTTTGTTTGGTGCGCGTCCACACTGGCCACGGGCAAACATTGTTTGTCAAACATAATAAAATTTGCCCAAACTTTTTCAACAAACATGTTTGTCGAACATTTGTTCAGTGTGGACACGGCTATAGAATTAAACATTGGAGTTTCCTCTTTTCTATCTCCAGTGAATCCAATTAAATTCCAGTTTATAAGAACGATAAAACAATAATAATGTTCTTTAAAGTTACTATTAAACTTCTAATAATAAATATTCATTAATAAGAATTTGAAGAAATGTAATCCCTCTTTAATTCCATCTGTTCTTGAAAGTATTTTAAATCTCATTTCTGTTAAGTTCAGCTTGAAATCTTATTCTGTTAACTTGTATGCTCTTAGTATATAGTACTCATATATAAGTATATAAGTAAACCCTCTCAATACCAAAAGTTTTTCAACCAGATCACTCCCGTGTTATCGGATGGGCACGTTAATGTCGGTCCCGGCTGAAGTATGACAGTCGTAAGGCCCATTGACGGCTTAAATGATATATTCAGGCGGTGGGACCTTCCCGCAAGGGACTCCCCACCAACAAAAGCCATACGAATTTACTTTTTTAGTACTTCTTATAAAGGAGAACATAAATAGTTAAAATGGAAATGGGAATTCATGAACACTTTTCAAATAACATACTCCTTATATCAAAAAACACGCTTTGTACTTTAATAAGTAAAAATTTCAAATTTTAAGTATAAGTTGAATTTGAACTATCTCTGCAATCCCATACCAATCACAGCGCAAACTAAATTGAAACTTTTTTCTAAGGTTAGCGTTCTTCCATACCATCTTCCAATCACAATCAAGCACACAGGTTAAGTATAGTGCTGCATATGGGACGTGTAATCCAATGTAACGGACTTCGATGTCTATTTATAGCCTTGCCGGCTGGCCAGCGAAATCACATATACAGATATACACAGTTTGCTATGATACTTGTTTACCACAGTATATATAGTTATACACTGTTCAATACCAGTACTACCACAGTATATATGGATATACTCTGTTTTTGTTATGGTACCTGTGCCGTAAAAGATAGCGTATATATACTTGGCACAGTAATAACAGTAGTGAAACAGCATCACTGTAATATACTGGTTTAATAGTAGACACAGATGCTGAACGCTCTAGTACCTTTACATAGTTCTAGTATTTTGCATCACTATCACACTATGAATAGATGGAATGCAAAGATGTATGAAATTATCATCTCTGTAGATTGAAAGGAATATGTTCGGTGTATAGTGATCGTTTTATACTATTATTATGTTAACAGTTGTGTTGTGTACTAGATTCCTGTATACTGTGTTGGTGTTGTGACAATCAGCATAACAATATATTACTGCATACACAGACTGTATAATTTAGTAACAGTTGTTTGGCTTCATTGTAAATAGTGTCCTGGACTGGAAACTGGAATTAGGTTGTAGAGTGCCAAGATCTGAGAACTGATGGCTCAAAATGGAAATGGGAATTCATGAACACTTTTAAAATAACATACAAGGAGTTGAACACTATACAGAATAGAAGATTGCAGATTTTTTATCAGTTTACCAGTTTGTAAATTCATAGAGGCAATTCACTGACTGTTTTTTTCTTATGATTCTTAGGATAAAGAATATGTTTGAGATAAGTATGAAATTTGAATAATATAAATGTTGCATATCCCAAATTTCAGTAATTGTTCTGGAATTGACCAGTGAATTTTGAAACTTTAATTGGAATTTCAACAAATGGAATGGCAGACCAAATCTCTTACACTATTTCAATTTGTGAGAATTGAGATTGAATTTGACTGATAGAATGTCGATTTATCAATTCTCATTCAATGAATTCTGCTTCCAGAAATGAGTGTTACCAGTTGATTTGATTATTACAATAATTCAATATCTCCTATGAATCAATGAATTATTTATTTTATTGGTGTGCATTTTTTGCTGCAAGATCATATATTTTATTCATTTTTATAATATTTATTTTCTTACAAGATGATTCCTAGATTCATATTTACAATATTTCTCATCACTATCTCCATTTCTATGCGATTGAGCTTTGGTTTTATACTATGATTTATAGTGATACACTACTAGTTCAAGCAGAAAGAAAATAATACAAGTATTTTATCTCTGGTTCAAGTATGGAGAAACAATGATACTTTCATAGTACCTTTGATAATACATTTAATGCTGCGTTTTCGTTTGTGCGTGAATGCTGTCGTCGACCACGACAGGGAGAGAATCATTGCGTAGATTTCAATTTGTCTACATAACCTAAAAGATTATGTTCAATTATGTTTTAATAGGGCAGGTTGAGCTTATACTTTTTTAAATGACAATATGTTGATATTATTAGAAATGTTTAATTCTTCAATAATGAAGACAAATAATGAAAAGTTATTTGATCAGCTGTTTTAGCACAACAATGCATGTCGTCGTCAACTGCGGAAATTCATGCACAAACGAAAATGTACCTTGAGGCCGGCTTCCGAGCTCGGAATTTAGGTAAAAGTTTTAGACTTTAAACAGCTGGAGTCAAAAAATTGGCTTCCAAAACGAGGCGTAGTCGCAGTAAATAGTTGCAGCAAAATAAATCTTTATTTTCACATTTCTATAATTAGAAACGTTTTATCTTGACGAAATGAAACATTCTTGAATAATTCAAAATAGCTGAAACTTTACACTATTCTGTCTTCATTTCATTATTTTGTGTTGAATTTTCTAGTTTTTCAAAATTTGATTTAAACGTGACTTTGACTATGACTACGACTACGCCCCGTTTCGGAAAGCCAATTTTCTGACTCCAGCTGCTTAAAGTCTAGAACTTAGCTAAATCCCGAGCTCGGAAGCCGCCCCTTATTTGTATTCTTTCTTGATGAATAGTAAACATAAACATGATAATAGTACCATAGAGAAACAATAGCGTAAGTAGATATCCCATGGTATAGGGCATTTATGTCGCAACTTTTACTGTTATCCCAAGCCGATTACTGTCGATTATTGTTGATTTTTACTGTTTTGACCGGGTAAGAGTGTATGAACGGCACAATATGAGAGACTACCAGCGTCATAAATCTTTACTCTAATTAGAATAGGGCCTACTTATGAGTTAGGTTGCTAACGTCTGATTCACATTCGACTTGGATTTGAACATGTAGAGTGTACACATTTACAAACTATTCTACATTTTACACTCATCAACTAACCATGCTAATAACTCTGCTTTAGAATAGTTCTGGTCCGGTATTCAAGCATGTTTCTAGTGTATACTTTCTACTTTGTCTCCACAATATTCTTCAAGTTGTTGTTGATGTTGTTGTTAACAACAATAACCTGATCATGCTAGTAGCTCTACTTTGATTCCTTCCAAACAAGAGAGTTGAACTTATGAGTAGAACTCATCCCAGACTTATGCAAGGGTGATAAGAGAGACATCAATTGACTTATTTGTGGTGGAAATTGTGTGTTTTACAAAATCCCATATTCATTAAATATATTATTGTTACATCGTAACATCTCGATATTCCACGTTTGTTTCCTAATACTCTTGAATGATGAATACATGTTGACAGACTCATAAGTGAATGATCTGGAATATTTTTGTCTCGAATGAAACTGTAATAGGAGACTTGAGTCTTCCTTTCCATTACATCAAAAATAATGCGACAACTTACTTTTCCTACTTCTATGATATGGGATAGTAGCAGTAGTTACTATTAAACAAGTACTTTCGGAACTCGGATACACTTTTTTGTAATAAATCTTATCAGAGTGATACCCGGTTGCACGAACGTCTGTTGACATTTAATCCCGATTAAGAACCAATCAGAGAAGCCTTTTTTTAAAAAAAAAACCTTCCCTGATTAACTCCTGGAATATAATCATGGTTGGAATTCAACAGGCTTTTGTGTAAGCAGGCCTGAGAGTAATAGAAGTTTCAACGGGACCTGTCGAAAATTCTTTATGGAACTAAGAACATTTCAATAAAATTAAATTGAACCAGATTGTGGGTGAGAAATTGGATGAATTTTTAGTTTGACGTCTGGCTACATTTCGCGAGCATAATCTGAAAATGGATGATAAATTATGATCCTTCAATTTATTGTATCCGAATATGATGGACGAATGGCATAATGTGCTAGTAGAATATCTAGTTGAAACCTAAAATAAGCAGTTTGCTTTGTCAGAAGACATATGTGACATATTTATTCAATTCAGTCTGACGTCTGACTATATTGCCCGAGCATAATCTGAAAATGGATGATAAATTATGATCTTGCGATGATATTGTAACCGAATATGATGGACGAATGGCATATGTGCTAGGAGAATATCTAGTTGAAACCTAAAATGAGCAGTTTGCTTTGTCAGAAGACATAAGTGACATATTTATTCAATTCAGTCTGACGTCTGACTATATTGCCCGAGCATAATCTGAAAATGGATGATAAATTATGATCCTTCGATGATATTGTAACCGAATATGATGGACGAATGGCATATGTGCTAGGAGAATATCTAGTAGAAACCTAAAATGAACAGTTTGCTTGTCAGAAGACATATTAGTTTCTAGAGTCGTGATCTCTGGTACGAGCGTCCAGAACAAACGGCTTTCTGACCATGATAGAACTGAGCCGCCCACGTGGTCTTGACATAGAGCAGTCAGCGCTATGTTTCTATATGAATCTCTCAGTCATAATGATAGTCCCCAGATTGAAGGAAAAAATTGTTTGAATTACTGAAGTAACGCTGATAAGAGTATTGGAAAAACAAGTTTTACTTCATATCTTCTTATGAAACTACATAGATGATATCGTGATATCGCTTGTGAGAGGTTTTTTGAATATTCAATTTTTAAACGCCTATTGGAGATGATGGAACTAATTACTGATTACTGAACTAGTCATTGATTTAGAGATACAGCAGTAGGCTAATACGATGTCAACCCTAGGCTCTGTTATGATCAGTCTACAGTATGTATAAAATAAGTTCTGTCAAGAATCATGGCACTCATACACCTGGGTTTTATTAAAATAGTCATCGATTTAAAGTTAGTAGGCTAATCTGATCTAATATAAATAATCTGCTATTTTTTCCAGGTCGCAACTTATTTTATACAGACTATAGACTGTTCATAACAGGTCCTAGGGCTTATATCAACATTTATATCAGATAAATGATTCAGATTCATAACATTCATATCAGACTAGCGTCAGGCTCGCTTCGCTCGCCATATCCGTCTAGCCAGGGGGCTCCGCCCCCTGGACCCCGACTGGATCGTCCAAGATGAGATCAGCAGGCTCGCTTCGCTCGCCTGCATTTTTCATTTGGGCATTTTTATCATATGTTAGAACAATCCAGTCGGGGTCCAGACTAAACGCTGGCTAAACGGATATGGCGAGCGAAGCGACTGCTGCTAGTAAATAATATTCCCAGGATTGAAGTAGCAGTGCCCAATCATTTTTCCGCGATAAATGCATTTAAATCTCAACTGGTGCCAACCTAACAAAGTCAACTCAACTTAATGCCAACGTGACAAAATTATCAATTTAGTTGCCAGTTAACAACTGTTTCGAAGAGGCACTCTATCTAGATTATAGTTCTATAGTAACATAATGGAAATTTTCAATTTATAAATTTAGAGATTGGGAGAAGAAGAATATGCATGCTAAAAGACGAACTTTAAACCCTTAAAAACAACCCTTAGAGTTAAAATATTGCCAAAAGATTTCTTAGTGGCCTCTAAAGGGCCAACTTAACATACCTACCAAATTTGAACGTTTTTGGTCTGGTAGATTTTTAGTTATGCAAGTGAGTGAGTGGGTGAGTGAGTCAGTCAGTCAGTGAGTGAGTGCCATTTCGCTTTTATATATATAGATAAATGAGTTGTCTACCCTAGGACCTGTTATGAACAGTCTATAGGCTGTATAAAATAAGTTGAGACCTGGAAAAAATATCAGTGTTGCCAAATTGTGCGAAATTTCAATCTCTTCATGCAAGCCCTTATTATGAATGGATATAATTTAATTCGACAACACAGTCGATTCAGAGTTGTCATTTCGAATAATATATCCAGTCATATGGGCTTGCATGAGAAGATTGAAATTTCGCACAAATTGGCAACACGAATATTTTTTCCTAACTTAGTAATTAAGTCCTAACTTATTTTATGCAAGCTATAGGTTAAAGCGGAATCGGATCATTTGGTGGTTTGAGTAAATGATCAATACTTAGCTTGATTATTTAATTCATCAGTTGTACAGTTTAGTGTTGAACGTAGTCGTAGACTTTGTTCAAAGAGGTGAAAATCTCTTTTTCCTACAGTTACGTTGAAAAGTGGCCATTGCTGCACTGATTACAGAACGCAAAGAATCACTTTTCCGCTCTAGTGCGGGAAAAATTTTTCTGCACTCCAGATTTGCAACATTGCAACGCAAAATACTCAGTAGGTTATATGGAGCAACAGTGCAGCAAAATCAAAATGAAGTTGGTAACAGTGGCACAACGCGCTAATTATGCAAAGAAGCACAACGCGCTAATTATTATTCATTATATATTATAACCAAGGACAACGAGGACTTTAGGATTTTAGGATTAAGGTTTTTATCAATAATAAAATTACACAGAAAAACATTTGATGGATTTCAGGCAATTTTACCCATAATTACCCACTTTCATATTCAATGGTAACTGTAGGAAAAACTTAATGTGAAATACGTGCGCAAAGTTCCTCTGCTGCACTCAAGAAACCATTCCGCCCTCGCTACGGCTCGGGCGTAAACGTTTCTTTCGGTGCAGCAAACTGCACTTTGCGCACTAGTTGCACAAATAACTATAAATTCTAACTTGGACACCATAATCTCTTATACATCATAATTAGTTTCAACTGATCCATCTCAGTTATTGGTTTAAACCAGGGATGAAACGCATTACAATAAATGCGTCCATATTTCCATGTTATCGTGGATTAGCGTTGAAAGTGGATGATGTATATATGGTGTATGACCCTTATTTTACTAATATTCATGTTTATAAAACATCCAACTTTACATAGTGTACAAAATCAATCCTTCAAACTACACATCTCATTCAGGATACATATTACTCATCAAAATGCAACAATATATTGAGAATAATAGTGACTTGTAGACTACTATGAACTAGAGTAAGGCTAGCTACATACACATCGATTTTTGTTCGTACGATATTTTGCCGTCCTTATAAATTCTATTAGATTAAACAGATGATGTATGTCAAGTTCCGTTTAATCTGATAGAATTCATAAGGACGGCAAAATATCGTACGAACAAAAATCGGTGTGCGGGGCTTAATATTATCATAGAGAAACAATAGCATAAATAGATATCCCATGGAATAGGGCGTTTATGTCGCAACTTTCACTGTTATAGTCCACGTAGTTCTTTCCCGTGAAGCTTTATGACGCTGGTAGTCTCTCATACTGTGCCGTTCATACACTCTTACCTGGTCAAAACAGTGAAAATCAACAGTAATCGGCTTGAGATAACAGTAAAAGTCGCGACATAAACGCCCTATACCATGGGCTATCTACTTACGCTATTGTTTCTCTATGATATTATTATCTTTTTCTATATGAAGATGTGTTATCACTCTCACCAATACCAACTGAAATATAATTGTGTAATCTGAGAGCTGAGAATACGCTCATTATTGAAGAAGTAGAATATATAGCACAATATTGTCAGGACTCTACTATTCCTCACCTTTCAACTAGTAAGTATCTTTATCTCCGGTGAACCAATTCCAATCTATCTCGAATACTAATTGAAGCATTCAACAAAATCGAATCAACGTTGTTGAAATCTTCGCAAAGATCCCGCGCGATCTATGTGGATGTTTAAGGCATTATTCTGAGTTGTAGATGGAGGGTATGGCAAATTCTCAAATTCCGAGTGAAGTGTGATCCGACTCATGCATTATTAATTTCGGAGAACATAGTCTCTCTATAAGTCTTCTAGCTTTTAGCTGATGAGAGTAGGTAGCGAGCGGTATACTTGCAAGTTGCAACGAAAAGGCTTTACTATGAACTTGCAGGATATTATGGGAGAAGCAGGCTCCAGTCTTGGAATCCTATTTACTGGTTCAGGAATAATGCCAAAGTACTCATGTGGGGTGATGAGTCTCTTCCTCTATTTTCCTTTTGCTCTCTTACTAGGCACGCTTTCTCTCTCACTCTCTCTTTATTTATTTTTCCTTTTTTCTCCTGTCTATTTTTCACGCTCACAGCGACTTGATTTGGTCACTCCTTCTTCTTTCTCAATTCCCCATGGATATTGACAAGATTTCATTCATAATGATAATGCAAAAAGAGGCACTAATCAATCTGGAAAATAATGGGTAAAGCTCATTCTGCCTATTTTTGCAATACTATTCAAGTATTAGAATACTTCTGTAATAGTGCCAAAGTATATATATTATGGAAGAATGAAATTCCTACACTTTTCATATATTCATTCACGTTTTTACTTTCCTTGCCCTATTACCATAGGTAAGGAAAGTATTGCTTTCCGAAAAAACTAAGGTACCCTAATTCCAAGTTTTCTAACGTTTCAAGGTCCCCTGAGTCCAAAACCATGATTTTTGTATGTTGGTCTGTGGTGTGTGTAAGTCTGTATGCCTCTGAGCACGATAACTCCATTCCTAATTCACCGATTGACTTGAAACTCTTAAGGTCCTTATACCATGAGGATCCTACAATAAGAATTCAAGATGGCGGAAAAAATGGCGGATAATTACTAAAAAACCATGTTTTTCACTTTTTTCTCGGAAACGGCTCTAACGATTTTCTTCAGATTTATACCATGGATAGCTATTCATA
>NC_052504.1:91835529-91888348 GCF_014356525.2 Nilaparvata lugens
ACGTCTAGTGCATGATGGGAATTGGGAAATATTCATCTCACCAGGAAGTTTTCGCATACCGAATTCTGAGACAGAATTCAATAGAATATATTGTCCATTAGAGGTTGAAATTCTCCAACTTGGAATGTCCATCTATATAACACTTCCTTAGAAATTACTGACATATCTAGTGCATGATGGAAAACGTACTGTATACCAGACAAGAGTTATACTACTAATAATAATAATATCGAATGACCTGGCTGGCTCAGGTCTGATGTCAGAGTTTTCAGGTCGCATATGATGAATTTCAGGGCCTCTGACAATGACCTAACGACTGTACTAAGGAGTTATACAGCTACCACTCTACCAGAGAAGCAGAGTTACTCTAAGAGTTACAAACGTTACTATACCAGAGCATGGAATAACGATACTATACATTGGTTAACGTTTTTTTTTATAACGATACCATTAGATTGGTTATTGAAGCACAATAAAAATTTCAAGTACCCTTAATTTTAATGCAAAAATACTAGTTTTAACTTTTCATTCTGCTAGTTCTAACTTTTCAAGAGCCATTTTCAAGTGTAGTAGCCTTGAAAAGAAGAGTGGATAGATTGGTTATTCTATGACAAGAGTTGTACCTTAGAGTAAATATTATTAGATTGGTTGTTAAAACACAATGACAATTTTAATTACCCTTAATTTTACTGCAACACTGCTAGTTTCAACTCTTCAAGTGCCATTTTCAAGTGTCAGTAGCCCTAAAAAGAAGATTGGATGGAATGGTTATTCTATGACAGGAGTTTTACCATAGAATAAATATTATTAGATTGTTGTTAAAACACAATGACAATTTTAATTACCCTTAATTTTACTGCAACACTGCTAGTTCTAACTCTCCATGAGCCATTTTCAAGTGTAGTAGCCTTAAAAAGAAGAGTGGATAGATTGGTTATTCTATGACAAGAGTTGTATCATAGAATAAATATTATTAGCTTGATTGTTGTTTAGAACACAATGACAATTTTAATTACCCTTAATTTTATTGCAACACTGCTAGTTCTAACTTTTCAAGAGCCTTTTTAAGTGTGAGTAGCCCAGAAAAGAAGAGTGGATAGATTGGTTATTCTATGACAAGACAATTGTATGACAAAAGAGTTGTACCATAGAGTAAATATATTATTGTTAAATCTTTGCTGAGAAGATGTCCTTCATTAGCGCATGATCAGAAAACATCTGAATAAGTTTCTTATCCCAATCAAATTGATCCAGATTCAAATTCCTCACAGTGTGTGCCTCATTAAGCCTTCTAGAAAATAGCTCTCGGAGACAATGTCTACTGAGTCTTAATAATATCTGAGTAATAATTAATATACCAACTCAAATAATTAAAGAACTCATCTAAGGAGTTTCAAGTTATAAGAACTCATCTGAAATCTTTAATTTAGGCCTTTATAATTTTTTCGCCACACTGCACAGAAAGCAGCTGTTTTCCAGTCCCTAGGTAGATCTGAAAGACATTGTTTGCAGACGACTCTCGTCTGACGTCAACAGGTTTCTTTCCGGCCTGGGCCGAGAGTACCCTTTCCAGCCGCTAACATGGAACTAAGAAAGGTGATCAAAAAACTTTTCATTATTTGTGTTCATTATTCAATAATTAAAACATTTATCATAATATCATCTTATTTTCATTTGAAAGAATAAAGAAATAAACTCAATCTTCCACATAATTGAACATCATCTTTTAGGTTATTTAGACAAATCAGAATAAAAAATAAAAATACTTGAACAATTTCCTGATATTCAGATTACCTCAGATTTGCTAGTGCTATCACCTTCCACTTCTGCTTTCAGAAGTGATTAGTAAACAACTATTCTCATATATATATATTGTTTATTTTTGTGTGTGGCGAAAATAGCGTTCGCACCACGGGCAAAAATGTTTTCTGGCTCTCAATCTTTTCTAGTCCTCAGACTTGAAAACCAATTTCGAGCCGGAAAAATCACATTTTCTGCTCTAGGTGCGAAATATACTATTATTTGAGCTCGATGGGTCTGTCTGTTATGAACTAGGCGCTACGGGCTAGGTCATGTTTATAGAATGCAGTAACTCGAGGAGCAGCAGGTAATGGTTTCTGTTTCTCAGCAATATTATTCTTTCTCAGATAAATATGACAAAAAATATTGTACGTAATTTGTACGGTAACGTTTTTACCGCATTCGTATGATAATTCTGCCCTCAACTACGTTTCGGGCAGAAACAATCATACTTATGTGGTAAATTATCGTTACCGGACTAGTTACGTAAAGTACTATTAATCATTTGTAAAGATATTCTATCACTCGTATCATTTTTCTCTGGTTGTGAGTTGTTCAGTTACCAATATTGATACCAATGCAAGCTTGCACTCGTGAGCATTGACTCTGTGATGCTATGCTCTGCCTTGTCCATAACAGGAGCTACACGTTCCGAAGAAAGAGAGAAAAAAGAGCTACGGAAGAGCGTACATGGAAAGTTGTACTTGTCCGGCTGAAGTTGATCCATCAATATTTATTTCTTTCTCCAATCGCGTACAATAGCGTCAATTTTTCTCTCTCTTTCTCCTCACACTTCTTATTTACTCTCTTTCTCCAACAGCAATGACGCTTGCACGTCAACGTCATGCATGACGTGCAACCCAGATTGAGAATCACTTTGGATTGTCACCATTGGTTGGTTAAGGGGATCTTAAATTGCATTTGATCGAAATTGTTCGTGTCGGATCTTTATATTGTAAGGACCTTAAGTTCCAAATTTCAAGTCATTCCGTTAATTTGGAGATGAGATATCGTGTACACAGACGCACATACAAACACACACACACACACACACACACACACACCACCACACACCACACACACACACCACACACACACACACACACCACACACACACACACACACACCCACACACACACACACACACACACACCACACACACACACACACCACACACACACACACACACACACACACACACCCACACACACACACCACACACCACACACACACACACACACACACACCACACACAACCACTTTTTTGGACTCAGGGGACCTTGAAACGTATAGAATTTACAAATTGGGGTCCTTAATTTTTTTCGGGAAGCAATACCTTCCTTACCTATGGTAATAGGGCAAGGATAAAAATATTATGAGAGATCGAAAAGAGATGGAGAAAAGATATTACATTGAAGTAGAAGAGGAAGAGGAATCAGTAGCAAAAACAATGAGAATGACTTTAGAAAAGTTACCAGATTAATGATCCAGTGAGAGGAGGAAGAAAATTTGAGAATAAATACAAAAATATCAAATATTTAGACAGACCAAAATTTGAGAAACGAATGAAGAAGAGATTATAATGAAATGACAGCGAAGAAGTAGACAAACCAAATTGAGAGAATCGAAACAAGAAGAGACTTCAAGAAATGACAGACGATGATGAAACAGTAGAAATCACTCTCCTTCCGTCTTTGTCAAGCAGGAAGAAAAAGAAGTACCTATTGCACTCTGAAAACGTACCAGTTTTATATGGTTTCCAACTTGCATCTAAAAAGAGCTCAGAATGAAAGTTGTATTGCAACCTTACACTATAACGAGATTTACTTCAGAGACTGTCAAGCATTCCTCATATACAACATCTATGCTTTCCATTGAAACGATACTGTCAGTTTGTAGTGATCCCCACTAGACCGGTGTCATTCACTTTATCAATCCAGTAGTGAGCAATGAACTTGTGCAAGTTTGCAAGTTGGGTTCAAGTTCCTGCTCAATGCACTTGTAATGCTATCTAGGCTTGATGCAGTAACTAGTGTACTGAAAGTTGTGTAACACTCATGTCATAAATGGTAAAAGTTGTAGTATGTTACCGGAAACTATTACTGATAGGTCTATACTATCCTTTTTTAGCTTTGATTATTCAATTTTTCAACTTTTGAGGGCAGAAGTATAAAGTATGAGTGTTTATACTACTTAATACTTTTATTATAATAAATCATATTAGACTACTGATTTACTCTTCATTGAGATTGCAAACTTGTAAAAACTTTTTATCTATTTTCTGCTATTTTCTTCTTCTTCTTCTTTTTTCTTCTTCTTCTTCTTTTTTTTCTCTTCTTCTTCTACTTCTTCTTCTTCTTCTAATCTACTCCTTGTTACCTTCTTCTTGTACTCGTTCCCCTTGTTTATCGTTCACCCTATTCTTTCTTTTCTCATATATTTTCACTTTTTCCTTCCTGGGTCTTCTTCTGCTAGCACTTCTATTTCCCCTACTTCTTCTTGTCTTAGATAAATTATTTATGCTAATGAGGGAAAAAATTGAGGACATGAAAAAGAAGCAAGAGATGAAACCTACTACTGGTGTAGATGTTGAAAAAGAGGGATGAGGGAAAGATGAGGATGAGAACAAAGAAGTAGAGGAAAAGACGGAAGAATAAAATGGAGAAGGGTTAGCTGGAGGAGGATGAGATATTTGATATTTATTTGATACATCTCACATTGCCAGATCTGACAAGACCTATGGCAAACACTTATAAATTTAAACAAAACAAAAAATAGCACTTCTAAATTCAAATATAATACATAGTGGAAAATATTAGTGGAGATTCATACAAATGATGAAACTAATGTAGGCTAATTAATTGGACGGGCAGAATTCACAGGGAAATGGAAAATATGAAAGGTACAAGTGGGAGGATATAAAGCTTGGTGAGGGGTAAAGAGAATATGGAGCATATTATGGATATAAAGAAACCCGAATTTTCGGTGGGGTTCTACCACTCTAGCACATTGAATTGTTGAGAGAGAGAGAGAGAGAGAGAAAAGTGAGAGTGTGTGAGAGACAGAGCGAGATTGATTGAGTATTTTATTTATGTAGATTACAATATATACTGGCTTACAATACAGAAAAATTATAGATGAATTTACATAATATAGACTAAGAAAATAATTATTGAACTGTATATGATATGAAAAAGCAATTTGTAATAACTAAAGATAATATTGTTATGCATCTACATAAATTGGCGGAGCTTTGGACATATCAATGTACATTCTTCGAAAAGAATATTCGAAGTATCCTTCCCACTAACTCTCTACCAAAACGTTAATTCAATTAATTCAACTAAAGATTTATTTAAATATGAAAATATTGTAAAAGTTTTAATTAAGAGATTAAGATAAGAAAAGTTTTAATTAATTGAGAGAAAGCGAGAGAGAGAGAGTGGCAGAGAAAGAGAGAGTGTGTGTGAGATAGATAGATAGATAGATATATTTATTGATAATTGTTACTAGGCTGTTGCCTATGGTAACATTTACAAAAATTGACAGTAAAATTAAATCAAACTTAAGAGATAAATAATAATTATTTAACAGTTCTGCACTAGTATTGATCAATTACAAATATCGAAGAAAATAATATAGTATATATTAAGCTATGAACATTATACTAAATCACATTAGCAATACTGGAGGAAAGAAAAGTTGTTATTTGCATCCATGTGAATGAAACTTATCTTACTTAACTGAGAGGCAGAGAGAGAGTGAGAGAGAGAGAGTGTGTGAGAGAGAGAGAGAGTGGCAGAGAAAGAGAGAGTGAGTGTGAAAGGCAGTGAGAAAGAGAGAGAGAGTGCGATGGAAGCGGGAAAAGGATACCGACCAAAGACCCATCGCCCGAGATGAATGCGAAATGCACTACACTGCCATCAATTGTGAATGTAAACATCTTTTCTATTTTCTTGTCCACTCTACTCCTTCTTCACTTCTTTATCACTCACGTCTGTCTGCACCAGTCTCTGCTAACTCGATAACAAGTGGCCCACTATAGACAGCCTCCCTACTTATGTATATACGTATAATCTTATGTACATACTGTATGTATATACGTGTACACAATACTTATGCCCTCACAATCTCATATGCAAACAATATGGCGGCTCTCCTTTATCAAACCTTGTCCATAGTTGTTTGCTTAGAAACTGCTTTGGGCTCTAAAAACCTCCATGGAAGTACAAACTGTATGAAAATACCTCTAAGAAAAGAGTTCAATCCTGAGGGATTTTGAGAGAGGTTTTGAATCCTAAGTTTGAGAGGGATGTACAGTTTACATTTCAGAGATGTATAATCATGAAATATGTTCAATTTTATGATAAATCTATGATATGATAATATATCATTTCGAAATGTATTTTAGAAATATAATAAATTATACTACTACTTGTCTATGAGTACAACCAGGAAGATGGCGGACCCGCCGAAAGATCTCGTTGTCCAGTGAGTGAATTATTTCATTCATTTTAAAAATGAACTGCTAGTCGTCCTTTTTATAGCAAAAAATTGATAAATTATAAATTGTATATCATATAATTTATACTCTAAAAAATGAATTCTATAACATTAACTAATTTATTCTTAAGATTAATTCCAGATGATAAACTAAAGGTGCGTACAGATATACGCGCCGCGAACATGAGCAATCCACTTTTAATCAGCTGATGCCAAGCTTTTTATAATTATATCTTACCCTTTCTGTAAAAATACAGATATAGTCAGCTGATTAAAAATGAATTGCTCATGTTCGCGGCGCGTATATCTGTACACACCTTTAGATTCAAGCTGGATTCATTGTAATATACATGAATGAAGCAAATATGAAGAAAATAAAAATCTCAGTACCCTTTCACTCAAATATTTTCAGTGATATCACGGCATAAATGTCCGAAACATGTAGTGATAAAATATTTCAAAAAAAGGGTACTGAGATTTTTATTTTCTTTATATTTATATTACAAGTAGCCCTATACAGAAAAGAGATAAATGAATGAAGCATTAATACATATTGTACAATGATACATTAGTATCCTAAACAAGCAAGCTGTGAGAATGTGTTAGCGGCAAGTCTTGAGCCGCGTTCACACCAAAGTTATTAACAAAATGTTAATAACTGATCTCTTATAGATTCTATTAGATTGAAAGGAACTTGACAAACACATATGATCATCATGTGTATGATAAATTATGTTCAATCTAATAGAATCCATAAGGATTAAGTTATTAATATGTTGTTAATAACTTTGATGTAAATGCATGGATATATTTTCAAGAAGAAATTTAGTAAAGAAAGAGTCATAACCAGTGTGAAAAACTGGGTTTGAGAGTGAAAGATCACCATATCACGCAACAAAAATGAAACTTGAAAACGCCGCAATCAAGTTGAACAAGTTCGCAAGTAGGCCCAACAAGCCTCGTCGAAGAAGAAGAAGAGAAAGAGGAAGGATCTGATTAAGAAGGAGAAAATGAGAGAAAGAAGAGGAGAGTGAAACAAACATCCGGACCGGAAGCAGCACAGGAAAAGCGGCCGGTGTACAAGAAAACTCAATTCGTTTCAACTTAGCTCATTTCTCATTTGGAGAGAGAATTCGAATTAAAAACGTAATCTGACTGACAGCACTCTACTTGAAAGCAAAATGAAAATTCATCTCTGAAAATTACAATTTCGGTGATTTGTCAAAGGAACATATTACTAACAAATCTAAATCAGCGTTGAAATCAAGTTTCAGAATGTCCATACAGATGTGAAAATACATCTTGAATGATAAATACTAAGAAATTGTCAAAAAATCATCTGAGTCTTAAGAAATCATTTCTTAGTCTTTTTCATTCAATATGAATAATTGCCACAATATCAACTTCTCAACTACACAAAAAGTGAAAATAAATCTTATCATACATTTGATTTGTATTTGAGATAGTTTTAGTTTTGAAAATTAACTATTGTACAAATAGTTAACTAATTGTAAAATTGTATTTGGAATAGTGATATTTTATATTTTGTGGTGAGCATTTGAGAATGATGGAATTTGAAAGTTCTTTGTTTCAAATTACTGTTGGTTCATTCAATTATTTATTGGAAAAATATTAGTTTCAAGATAATTTTTCAACCTCCCAACTAGTCATCTCTCTTCCATATTTCCAAGATCGATATCATATACAATCAACAACAATGATCAATAAATAAAAACTACCCTAGATGTAAGAAATAAATGAAAAATTAACATCTAAATAAAAATAGACATCTAAGTACACTTTTTGAAATTATTTAGTCACAACATGTATCGGCTATATGATGCCATTATCAAATAATTGGTAAAGCGATCACTTTTGGAAAGCAATCATTATCAAGTGATTTCCAGTACGGTACTTGATTGGAAGTGCTTGGAAAATCACATGATAATGATTGCTTTCCAAAAGTGATTGCTTTCCCAATCACTTGATAATGGCATAATATAGCCGAAACATTTTGTGGCTAAATAATTTTGAAAAGGATACTTAGATTTATATTTCTATTTATATTCAAAAGTAGCCCTAAGGGGAAAAGACAAAATTAACATCTTATTCCATGTTGAAGATGAATTTATAGCGTTTACTTGTTAGTCACGAAAATATATTATGTTGAATTATATTATTATGTTGTTTAAGTAAAGCTTGTGATATTGCTGATCAATTTTAAATTGGAATATTGTACATGAGCTTAGAGCTACATGATAAAGCTTGCTGGAGCCGATAATTTATTGTATGTATAAAGCTGTGTTGGAGTTGAAACAATATGAACAGCTCAAATCCAAATTTCAAATCTGAATTAGATTCACTGTTGAAGCTATAGTTGACGGTTTCGAATCACAGTTTGATGTTTCTCCCACCATTCCATGAATGAACTCATTTTTGGACTGAAAATAAGTAATGTGCGGTTAAATAGTGAGTTATCAGCTCAAATCTAATCTTCGAATCTGAATTAGAATCACTGTTGAAGCTATAGTTGACGGTTTCGAATCACAGTTTCGATCTTTTCTCTCATAATTTCATGAATGTACTCATTTTTTGTACTATTAGGATGACCTATTCCACCCTCTAGGTTTCCTAATAATTGCGAAGTATTGCTACAACGCGGACTAGCTACAGTCGGATATGGGTCGGGGTCAGAAGCCGTACTGACAGGTGGAGATACCGGACCTACACTTCTCCCTCTATCCTGATTCTTTACCCTCTGCTTCTTTCGCGAGATTTTTACTTTCAGGGGAAGAGTGTTTGCCCGTGCCGTTGCTGGCCGATTCGGCCCTCGGCCCTTGGAATACAGGGTGGGTGTTAAGGGAGATTAAGATAACCCTATACAAGGAGACGGATCTGACTATCAGATCCCTACCAATAATTCTATTTATAAAGGTAGTACGCAATCTGAACCAACTGCGAATTGACGGCGAGCAAGCTGTACCTGCAAGCCCGGAATGTGGTTTAGAGAATAGGGTACAGGGTATGAGGTATACGGTATAGGGTATAGGGAACAGAGAATCAATAATAAGATTATTATTCTCTACAGCAAATAAATATCTGCTCAATAATCCGCAATCTGAGAATTGCGCTCTAGCTCTCAGCAAGCTGGACCTGCTAGCTAAATACAGTATATCAATTTCAATTATGTGGTAATTAAAATTTAGAGGATAAGGTTTTAGGTGTAGGATTTCTGAATCGCGAGCCTGCAGCTGCGAAAGGATTTTCAGCAATTCTGGAACTGCTAAACAGGATTTCCGCACTAGTCTGATGACTGCGCGCCGGTTATTAAGGGCCAATCTGTAACTGCCCTTAAGGGTATGGGAATCACTCTCAATCGTCCGAAACGCTTTTAAATTAATAGTCAGTATGTCGACTATTATGAGAGGATAGAAAAGATTTTTCACAGACACAGTCTGTAGAATAATATCGGGAAGACAACAGTCTGTCGTTGTCAGGGTAGGAAAGGATTTTTCCAGGATTTTCCACAAGGAAAATATCGAGTCAGAGACCCCTAATTCAGGAAAAGATTTCAATAGACTTTTCCAAGTAATTGCCAGTACCACAAGATCGATCTCTAATTTGCAACTGAGATCACGGGAAAATTCGTGAATTTTCCACAGGGAAAACCAGCAAATAATATTTGCTATTAAAGAAGACAGGTTTCTAAGAATTTTAGAAAGGATTCGCGGGTCTGAAAACCCGCGACTAGGACGATCTCGAATCTGAACTGAGATCAGGAAGGATTTTAACACAGGAAGAATTAAGAGAAAGGATGCCGCAGTCTAGAAACTTCGGCGAGGAAGTCCTCAAGCTGTACCTGAGAGCTAGAAGGATTTTAGAATAGGGAAAGTGAAGAGAAAGAAAGAGGAAGGACGTCGCAGTCTACCAACTTCGACAAGGACGAACTCAAGCTGGACCTGAGTTCTCTAGGAAATGATTGGACTTTTCCTACTTGGAATTACAGCAAGTCAGAAACTGCTAAGCGAATTTAAAATACAGGGCCACTCTATAGTATGAAAACTAAGCAAGGAAAATTTACCATAAATGATAATAATCTCTCTGCAAGGATAAAAATTAATCGAGAAAACTATTCTCAAAAGGAACAGGGATTTTCCCACAAGAATAAAAATTAATTGAGAAAAACTATTCTTAAAAAGGACAGGGATTTCCCTACAAGAATAAAAATTCAATGGAGAAAAATTACTCTTTAAACTAAAGGCCACCTTACTACAGAGAAGGAAAAATATACGGACTACCAGTCCTGACATACAATTACCTGAATGACGTGGATACTGATACGGAGAATAGCGAACCGATTCCCACTTCCCGTATTATAATTAAAAACGTCGTGAAGCGACAGAGTCGAGACTTATAAATTAAGTACTCAAAAATAATCTGCTATAAGAGCCTAGCTAAATTCCCCACTCAACTATTTGTAACACAAACTTGAGATCCCTTACAGCTTTCAAAACCAAGGATAATTCGTTCACCCCCAGTGATACGAATTTAGGAAAAATAACCAACAAGAAAGAAAATCCCCCAGGAAGTTCTATCTTCAAATACAGTCGGCAATTCGACATACAATATTCCATTCACAAAAATACGGAATAGAATATTAACCCTCTAGTACACCACTATTAGGAGCGCCGCTCGGAACGCAGCCGTACACAAACCCGTTCACCGAACTACTGCTTTCTCCCAGGTCTTCTTGAAGCTGCACCGGGTCGCTGAAAATTAGGAGGCCGGGGGAAAAGAGCTTCCTGACCAATGAGAGTCTGAAAAGACGATCACGCCACTGGTCATGTGACGGGGTTTTGACTCAGCTGCTCCTGATGCTAAGGGTGCAGCAAATGATGACAATACTGCTGATTCATATAGTAGATTAGGCCGGTAAACAATATTTCTATTCCAGAAATTTCATGAAGAGCGATACCGACTCAACTCGGTAGCCGAGTGGTAAACAAGATCTGGAAATATCTGGTTAGATGAATCCGCTGCTGATGATTTAAAGGGGTTGACGGCGATGGTGATAATGCATGTACACAACTGCGAATCTAACAAAATATATCTGGTAGTCGTCGACCCTATTCTAATTCTAAAACAGAATAAATTCGCTAAATATACACTGGACGACGGCTCTCCATCCGTCACAAAAATTCACTTTGTGACACCCCACTCCTACTAAGGAGGGGGGGGGGTTGGCGATGAGAAGAAAATACAGCATCCGAGGTACCGGTTGACTCCTCGAAGCTGAAAAGAAGAATAATTAGTGCAGTAGGTCAGGCTTCTCAAGCCACAAGATAAGCATGACCTAACGCTGAAAAAGAAACAACCTGTTGCTCCAACTATTGTAACAGCAATTAGCAATAGACCTCATCGCTTGTTATCTCCCGATAACACCGATAACGACAGCCCCTGGCTGAAAGCAGCTGTATAATAATCTGAAAGAAAAGGAAAAGTAAAACGGCGCAGCACCTGTGAAGAATGAAAAGAAAAAGGAGAAAAAGATGAAAGATGAAAAGAGAACCATTCACCCCTCATATGGAACATATTACAGATCTACCTAATCAATACAGTACTGTTTCTACACTCGAGCGCCTTGAAACGCACATTCGGCAACCCATCAGCAATACTACCTATTTCTTTCGCTCTTCTCCGTCGGCCCCTATACCGTTGAAAACTGTAATACGATAAATTATTATCAAAGTCATTCACCCCTGATCTCTTTACCTCGGATCGGGTTTTCAATTCTCCTTTCCCACTAAATTCGCTACCGCTACGGCGATTTTCAATTGAATGAGTTGCACTACAACCTGTGTTAACTCTATTCAACTCGCCCCCCTCTCTATGAGGAAAACGTGACAGTACATCCCGTACCACAACCTTATCCTGCCTATTCTTAATATTTAAAGCATTCCCCTGCTTCTCTATATTTTTAGGACAGGTATAAAGTTTAATAGATTCAACTCTTTTATGGAGTTTTACTTTTTTCCCGCTTACAGGAGCTTGTTCAGAGATAGGTGAAAACTTTTCAAGTTTTCTTACAGGGGATTTATCTACCTTCTCCATCCCGGAGACAACTGATAATTTTCCCTCATCATCCCTACTCCTTAAGCGAATACCATGAGGCTGTAACTCTATTACAGCTCTCATATCACGGAGATTTTTCAACCCTAAAACCATTCGCGAGTTTATATTAGATGTGATAGATACCTTCCAATTATAATTTTTCCCACAAACGATAACCGGTAATATGGGCTCCCCCTCTACTCCAAGACGGTTAGCTACTTCAGAAGAGATAATGTTTTATCTGTCGTCGTATCAATTGAAGCATTGAGATCCATTCCACCTACTCCTACGTGGACATAAATCCCATCTCCATCACTCTCACTCTCCCGTCTCTCGCTAGCTACTGTAGCAACTTTTGAGATACAATACTTAGACATCCCTTCACGCTTTAAGCTACCTGTTACTCCATTATCTACTATACTAGGTTCCCACTCTACAATTCTATTACGCATTTGAATATTCATATTATGATGCTTCATAAATGACATACCCAATGACACATCGTGGGAAAGCCCCTCTACAACTACCGGTTGAAATGAAACTAAAATATTTTCTACTTTTAAATTAGTTATAATTTTTGTGGAAAAATTATTATACTTCCCATTAGTTAATATTTCATGGTGACTACAATTTTCTTTTCTAACACACCCTACTTGCTCTAACACTTTAAGAGCTTTTCCACTAATACAGGATACCTCTACTCCCATATCTAATAGTGCAATAAATTTTTGCCCTGCAATTTCTACATCAATAAAAATGCGCTCATCCCCCAACTTTGACCTCGTACTTAAAACACGTGATGACTTCACTACAGCGATTCCTGATATCTTATTGGTTTGTGAGACACATTTACAATAATCAAAAATTTCTTTACACTTTTGACAACTAGAAATTTCGGGACAATTCGACTTCCAATGCCCTACTTTATTACAATTCCAACACTTAGGCTCTTGTATTTCTCCTACCCTATTTTCTCGCGTTTTCGGTGCGGCTTTAGACTGAAAATCACTCCGTTTTTGTTCTTCACTTTTCGTGCTTTTCAGAGATAACCTCCCGTTTCTCTCTTCAGCACGAATCGCCTCATACTCTCTGGTTACATCTAACAACTCATCTACATTTTTAACCCCTACACTACGAACATATAATTTATACCTCGGTAATAAATTTAAATACAATCTTTGAAGCATCCTATCCCCCTCATAACTACCTAACCGTCTCATTAAGGTAAGCAAGGCTTCGGCATACTCATCAGCCGGTTCGCCCTCCCTCTGCTTCCTTGCAATGATCTGACTCTCAAGGTCGTTACTATAAGAATGAGGATAATAACGGAGTTTAAATGCCTCTACAAAATCAGCCCACGTCCTCCACTGGGAGCGACGATTCCGCATCCAAAGTAGGGCCCCTCCCTCCATCAGCTCCGGCAGGGCTATAAGAGATTGCTCCCCAGAGATCCCATATGCGCCCTGGAGTTCCGCGAGCCTCTCGATGAAACTGGGAGCATCCGATACACCATCAAAATGTAAATTCCAACTTCTTACCTTGTCGCAGACTTCTCCCTGACTATACGTGCCTGAAGAGCGGGACAGTGCCGGCTCTGTACCTGGTTGAGAGGCAGCAGCGGTCCGGGATCGAAGGTGCTCGACCATCCTCCTCCTCAGCTCCTTCACAGTCCCCGCTGCCGACAGGCCGAGACTCTCTAGGTAGCCGACCGCTTCCTCCTTATTCAGCCGATACACCCACGACACTCTGGGGTCGGCTTCGCGTTCCGCGAGGTCCTCCCGGCGGACCGCCTGTACGACTTCATCATCCTGATGAGTAGTCTCTTCTCCGTGTACACTCATCGCGGATTGGGATTCACCTAAACCCTCTTCGCGATTTTCTTGGGCGCCAGACGTCTTAGCCCCACGATGGGAGACGTCAGTTTTATTAGCATGACCTATTCCACCCTCTAGGTTTCCTAATAATTGCGAAGTATTGCTACAACGCGGACTAGCTACAGTCGGATATGGGTCGGGGTCAGTAGCCGTACTGACAGGTGGAGATACCGGACCTACACTTCTCCCTCTATCCTGATTCTTTACCCTCTGCTTCTTTCGCGAGATTTTTACTTTCAGGGGAAGAGTGTTTGCCCGTGCCGTTGCTGGCCGATTCGGCCCTCGGCCTTGGAATACAGGGTGGGTGTTAAGGGAGATTAAGATAACCCTATACAAGGAGACGGATCTGACTATCAGATCCCTACCAATAATTCTATTTATAAAGGTAGTACGCAATCTGAACCAACTGCGAATTGACGGCGAGCAAGCTGTACCTGCAAGCCCGGAATGTGGTTTAGAGAATAGGGTACAGGGTATGAGGTATACGGTATAGGGTATAGGGAACAGAGAATCAATAATAAGATTATTATTCTCTACAGCAAATAAATACCTGCTCAATAATCCGCAATCTGAGAATTGCGCTCTAGCTCTCAGCAAGCTGGACCTGCTAGCTAAATACAGTATATCAATTTCAATTAAGTGGTAATTAAAATTTAGAGGATAAGGTTTCAGGTGTAGGATTTCTGAATCGCGAGCCTGCAGCTGCGAAAGGATTTTCAGCAATTCTGGAACTGCTAAACAGGATTTCCGCACTAGTCTGATGACTGCGCGCCGGTTATTAAGGGCCAGTCTGTAACTGCCCTTAAGGGTATGGGAATCACTCTCAATCGTCCGAAACGCTTTTAAATTAATAGTCAGTATGTCGACTATTATGAGAGGATAGAAAAGATTTTTCACAGACACAGTCTGTAGAATAATATCGGGAAGACAACAGTCTGTCGTTGTCAGGGTAGGAAAGGATTTTTCCAGGATTTTCCACAAGGAAAATATCGAGTCAGAGACTCCTAATTCAGGAAAAGATTTCAATAGACTTTTCCAAGTAATTGCCAGTCTAAGGACTACCACAAGATCGATCTCTAATTTGCAACTGAGATCACGGGAAAATTCGTGAATTTTCCACAGGTAAAGCCAGCAAATAATATTTGCTATTAAAGAAGACAGGTTTCTAAGAATTTTAGAAAGGATTCGCGGGTCTGAAAACCCGCGACTAGGACGATCTCGAATCTGGAACTGAGATCAGGAAGGATTTTAACACAGGAAGAATTAAGAGAAAGGATGCCGCAGTCTAGAAACTTCGGCGAGGAAGTCCTCAAGCTGTACCTGAGAGCTAGAAGGATTTTAGAATAGGGAAAGTGAAGAGAAAGAAAGAGAAAGGACGTCGCAGTCTACCAACTTCGACAAGGACGAACTCAAGCTGTACCTGAGTTCTCTAGGAAATGATTGGAATTTTCCTACTTGGAATTACAGCAAGTCAGAAACTGCTAAGCGAATTTAAAATACAGGGCCACTCTATAGTATGAAAACTAAGCAAGGAAAATTTACCATAAATGATAATAATCTCTCTACAAGGACAAAAATTAATCGAGAAAACTATTCTCATAAGGAACAGGGATTTTCCCACAAGAATAAAAATTAATTGAGTAAAACTATTCTTAAAAAGGACAGGGATTTCCCTACAAGAATAAAAATTCAATGGAGAAAAATTACTCTTTAAACTAAAGGCCACCTTACTACAGAGAAGGAAAAATATACGGACTACCAGTCCTGACATACAATTACCTGAAATGACGTGGATACTGATACGGAGAATAGCGAACCGATTCCCACTTCCCGTATTATAATTAAAAACGTCGTGAAGCGACAGAGTCGAGACTTATAAATTAAGTACTCAAAAATAATCCGCTATAAGAGCCTAGCTAAATTCCCACTCAACTATTTGTAACACAAACTTGAGATCCCTTACAGGCTTCAAAACCAAGGATAATTCGTTCACCCCCAGTGATACGAATTTAGGAAAAATAACCCACAAGAAAGAAAATCCCCCAGGAAGTTCTATCTTCAAATACAGTCGGCAATTCGACATACAATATTCCATTCACTAAAATACAGAATAGAATATTAACCCTCTAGTACACCACTATTAGGAGCGCCGCTCGGAACGCAGCCGTACACGAACCCGTTCACCGAACAACTGCTTTCTCCCAGGTCTTCTTGAAGCTGCACCGGGTCGCTGAAAATTAGGAGGCCGGGGGAAAAGAGCTTCCTGACCAATGAGAGTCTGAAAAGACGATCACGCCACTGGTCATGTGACGGGGTTTTGACTCAGCTGCTCCTGATGCTAAGGGTGCAGCAAATGATGACAATACTGCTGATTCATATAGTAGATTAGGCCGGTAAACAATATTTCTATTCCAGAAATTTCATGAAGAGCGATACCGACTCAACTCGGTAGCCGAGTGGTAAACAAGATCTGGAAATATCTGGTTAGATGAATCCGCTGCTGATGATTTAAAGGGGTTGACGGCGATGGTGATAATGCATACACAACTGCAAATCTAACAAAATATATCTGGAAGTCGATCCTATTCCTATTCTAAAACAGAATAAATTCGCTAAATTACGCTGGACGACGGCTCTCCATCCGTCACAAAAATTCACTGTTGGAGCTATAGTTGACGGTTTCGAATCACAGTTTGATGTTTTCTCTCTCATCATCCTATGAATGAACTCATTTGTTGTACTAAAATAAGTAATCTACGGTTAAATAGTGAGTTATCAGCTCAAATCTAATCTTCGAATCTGAATTAGATTCACTGTTGGAGCTATAGTTGACGGTTTCGAATCACAGTTTGATGTTTTCTCTCATCATTCCATGAATGAACTCATTTTTTGTACTAAAAATAAGTAATGTACGATTAAATAGTGAGTTATCAGCTCAAATCTAATTTTCAAATCTGAATTTGATTCACTGTTGGAGCTATAGTTGACGGTTTCGAATCACAGTTTGATGTTTTCTCTCATCATTTCATGAATGAACTCATTTTTTGGACTAAAAATAAGTAATGTACGATGAAATAGTGAGTTATAAAGGAACTGATTCTCAACACGCCACACACTTCTCATGAGAAGCTACTAGTTTTTGTTCGGCATGCGTGAGAAATTCCCTCTGAATTCTCTTTCAACTGGGTGATGTACCTTTCTCCAGCAGAACTAGAATTCCGCTGGTCTTCCTTCACATCATATAACTCTCTCATTGTGTTGTTGGATCTCGGTTCGCTACAGTATTCTATAAATAAACGACGTGTGATTCGTTACAGCCGATAAAAAATTGGTGTGACATTTTTTGCTCGATTCAGTAAAGATGGAAGAGTTACCAGTGAGGTCTTCTTTGGTTTGCTGTCGAGGTCTTGGAAATAGATTACTCTACAATAATGCGACATCAAATCATTCTACACCATTTTTATGAAGGAATGAGTGTCAAAAGAATGGAAATCGAAGAATGAGAGAGTGTCATATCATAACAAAAATCCAATCTTATCCCAAGTCTAAATAAAACAACACCTCAGAACTGAATCCCATCTTCTTCTGATATATCATTCAGCTCCAAATCAAAGATGTGGATTACTGTACAATAATGCGGTATCTAATCATTCTGCACCAGTTTTATGAAGAAATGAATGTCAAAAGAATGGAAATAGAAGAATGAGAGAGTGTCATATCATAACAAAAATCCAATCTTATTTCAAGTCTAAATAAAACAACACCTCAGAACTGAATCTCATCTTCTTCTGATATATCATTCAGCTCCAAATTAAAGATGTGGATTACTGTACAATAATGCGGTATCTAATCATTCTGCACCAGTTTTATGAAGGAATGAATGTCAAAAGAATGGAAATAGAAGAATGAGAGAGTGTCATATCATAACAAAAATCCAATCTTATCCCAAGTCTAAATAAAACAACACCTCAGAACTGAATCTCATCTTCTTCTGATATATCATTCAGCTCTAAAGTGGAATTAAAATATCCTTTGATTTTTAAAAACTTGCTCATCCAACCTTCTCATCATTCTCTCCGGTTACTTTGTTCATTCGCTCCAAATTGGATTTTCCTTTATTGAAATCTGTGATGTAAATTATCTCAAAATTCACCTATTCAATGACTACATTCCAGATCAGGGGAGGTTCTTGATAATAATGCCTGTTATTTCTTCCCTTAACATCTTATTTTTAGCATGATTCAATATACTATAAATCTGTCCAATATTTTTATTTCTTTCCATTACGTTCTACTTGTTAATGATCACTTGAAGGTGCGTACAGATATACGCGCCGCGAACATGAGCAATTCACTTTTAATCAGCTGACTATATCTGTATTTTTACAGAAACGGTAAGATACAGATATAAAAAGCTTGGCATCAGCTGATTAAAAGTGAATTGGTCATGTTCGCGGCGCGTGAATCTGTACGCACCTTAAATTACAACATAGCAGTTTGAGTGTCCGTGAGCGCTCCACAAACGTGAGTAGAAGCTAATAGCTTTTAATAATAAAAATCAGACTGCTATTTAAGGCATTTAAAAGTGAAACATTAAAGATATATTGTTTCATACCTATTTTTATCGATAGTTGGCTGCTGTACATCAAAATCAAAAATCAAAATCAAATTTATTTCCTCAAAAAAATACATTTACAGAAACAGAAATATTACATTAGTCTATGAAGAAATATCTCCCTGCAAAGGTAAAAACCTGAGCGCAGGAAGGAGTCTATATAAATTCTGATCACAACACATGTATACATAGAATCGAATCACAATTATTTATTCATTTTATTCATTTATATTATAAATCAACAGCTTTGAGAATCTAGTTTCTGGAATATAAAATATATGGAATGTGATGTATAGATTTCTTCTTTTGTTTCTAACTGATAAAAATGCCTTAGTCTCTGTCAGGAAAACTTATTGTGATTCTGCCCACGAGAATTCAGTAGTTCTTTATACTATTGTATGCATTCAGTATCTATACTGTTCATATACATTCTCGTACCTTCACTGTATTGAGTACTCTTATAGAAGCTATGATACCGCCTCTGCGCTTGCGTAGTAGCCACTAGATAGAAGGCTATCGTCAGGGTTGGGATTTATTGCTCTGTGGGTTGAAATTACGTGTAATATACCGGTTTCAGCTTTTGAGGATTGAGAGGTGCACAGTGACCGTGAGGTCATATTCATAGGTTTTGATAAATTTCCATCACCCTCCACTGAAAGTATTGAATAAGCTTGATAATCTTTGACAAGGATGTTTACTATTTATAAATTGGAGAATCCACTAAATGTATTCAAGGAATACCTTTTCAATTTTATAACTTAATTTGGACTTTTTTCTATCAAAACTAGGGAGAGAAGCAGTTTTGGGTTTACCCTTTTGATTCTCTCCTAATTCAATGTTGTGATCGTGTGAATGGGAATAAATTTAGGGTCTCTATTGGAAATCAAAGTTGAATTATTAGCGTAGGATTGCTTCAGTTACTCTAAACAAAATAGATTATTGATTACTGTCCCAATTTTTATTGTTATTCTTGAATCTTGACTTATTCATTTGAATTGTACCTATTTATAGTATTAATTGAGTGTGCTATATCATTCTAATATCCAAATAGGAGTGGCCGTAGTCGAGTGGATTAGATGCTGGCTTTGTAATCCAAAGGCCCGGGTTCGAATCCCATCAGCCCGGGCAAGATATTTTTCTCGGGCCACTCCCGTGTTTTGGATGGACACGTTAAGCCGTCTGTCCCGGCTGCCTAAAAAGCAATCGTTAGGTCATGCCAGAGGCTCTGAAATTGATCAGTTGCGACCTGAAAACTCTGACACCAGATCTGAGTCAGCCAGGTCACACGATATTATTATTATTATTATTAATATCTAAATCAATTAGTCTGAATTGAGAGTAGTTCTATATTTTTTGTTAGATGACATCAAGAGAATTGATAATATTAATTTCGATAAAGAACATTCGATTGTACACTTTTATTATGAAATGTTCACTTTCAGTACAGTAATTCAATTTGGTGAGATGTAAAGGATTAATCTGCTCTAGTTGAAATTGAATTCATGGAAATTTAGCTGAAGTGGATGGAGTTCTTAGAATTACCACCTTAGTGGAATAACAGAGCGATTTTGAACCTCATACAAGGTTCTACGCTTACGAAATTGAATTAGAATTATATTAAGCGTGATAATGAAGTGCTTTTGAACCTGATGGAATGAAACCTTTGATTTTATTCAAAATTCTCAATGTTTGAGTATATTAACCCCCAGTAGACTACATTCACACAGTAGAACCACTATAATTTGTAGCTTACGGGACCAAGCATTATACGAATTTTGGAGGGTGACGAATTATATATCAAGCTCTGCAATATCGAGGCTGATAAAATAAATACGAAAAAATATATCATGGATACTGATCCATAATTAATTCATGATATAGCCTGTATGAATGGATATTAGAAAATATTGTTAAATATTAATTTGACATACTTGTAAAAGATTTCAGAGATCAATACAACCGTTCATGAGCGAGTTCTTCAACCAAGGGTGTCTCTAGTTATATTATTATATTTGAATCCATAGAACTTTAAAGTTCACTCCGTATGGGTGAATAATTCACAATCAGAATTCAAAATCCCTAAACTAATAATACCAATTACTATAACGTTAAATGTATTGCTATCACAAGTTGTATTAACTAATACATGTGGGTGGGCTATGTTGAAAACAAACAATACCTAGACAGGCAGACAGACATTAAAGAAAGCGAGTTGATGTAAGTTTCGTATATTAATCAGCTGAATTCAGCGGAGTTATCAGTTACTATGGCATACTAGTGTATTTATCGTTATAGGAATACTAGTTACAGTGTTTTTGATGGCAAAACTACGAATTATAGAGTTATCAAGAAGTTTCAGTGTACTCACTAATCTTGACTATTGAACTATTAAGTGAAGTTATTTTTGTTTTGTGTCAATAAATTTACTAATAGTTATATTATTCAAGCTCCAAATAACTGCAGAAAAGAGAGACAACTGCACAAAATAGGAATGATTTATATAACGATTATACAGTTACAAGATAAGTCATCGCCTGATATTACTACGAAGAGGGATAGAAAGAGTGATAGGTTTCAGAAATAAATTGTCAATGGTCTTGTTAAGAATAGCCTAAATGTGGGGATCCATCAGAACAATAACCATTGTTTGAAAACCCAGACAGCTCTGCGTAGTACAGTCCGTCCAAGAAGTATACCTTTTGGAAGTGTCAGAGATTCGATGTGTCTGACTTTGTCGTTTCTGTACGGATGTAAAAGTGTCCGGTTTTGGCGCCTAACGCACACGCCAATTCGAGACTCTTTCAAAACAGTCTTTCCCTGTCGCTGGCGTACGGTGTCGATGGATGAGATAGTCGCTGTCCACTCCTGTCAGGTTCTGGGTGTGTCGGAGGACTAGGGTGGCGCGTACCCCTTTTAAAAAACATGAAAATGCCATTCTACTCGAGAGGGGTGTTGCGGCGGCGTTCTCGATTCGGTGCAACCATTCTTCATCGTTTTATATATTCGCCAGGAATGCTTCCGCAAAAAACCGTCAAATTTATTTGTTACGCTGTAACTAAACAGATCGGGTGACTCTTTAATTTCCAATACTTCACGATATAGATTGTGCTATGATGTTGTGATAACCAATATGGAATTGAAAGATAGAAGGTTTAGAAATTTATTCACAACACTGACATATTTTACAATGCAATTATTATAAAGAAACAGTATCATGATGAAATAATATAAATAGAATAAATAGATCATAAATCATCACAGAATTCATTGAATGTTTGCTATGAGAAAGTTTAGTTATTAACGGGGAAGCAATGTAATGAAGCTCTTTCCAAGAAGGTAAGGCATCAGAAACGGTGAGTAATGAAAATCGATCATTACAAAGTCTCAACCCTGATACTTGGATAAATCATGTAGCTCATTTCGATAACGTTGATATCCTGGGTATATCAAGAATGTCCTAGATATTCCAAATATCTTGTATCATTTCAAATTTAATAATAGAAGTGGCTATAGTCGAGTGAATTAGATGCTGACTTCATAATTCAGAAACCATGGTTTGAATCTCGGCCCGGGCAAGATATCCTTCTCGGGCTACTCCCGTGTTTTGTGTGGACACGTTAATCATCGGTCCCGGCTGCCTGAAAACAGTCGTAAGGTCATGTCAGAGGCATTCAAATTTATCAGATGCGACCTGGAAACTCTGACACCAGACCTGAACCAAGTCACTCGATATTATTATCATCTCAAATTTAGTTCAAGGATATCCTAGATATCATTTTATTAAATTTGAAAGAATGCATTCAGATTTTCGCAATAATCAATCATTCCTGGAAGAACCTAGAAAAAATTAGTCAAGTTCAAAATAATTTAATGCAAAACAGGAATTTGTTTATTCATTTCACATGAATATTGATGATACATCATTCCCATATATCACTCCTAACATCATTTCTAATTGGGGAGTAGGGTGCTACAAGATTTATTAATAATTATTATTTATCAATTGATAACTGAATTATCAATCTATAATAATACATCGTGGTCTGTGGTACAGACGTAGTCTGCCTCAGCAGCCTTCGTGTTTCGAAAAAGTTCAAGTATTCAGTCAACCATGTAAAAGCTTCACAAGACAAAAAATAATAGTAATAATTTTCTTAAAAAAGATGAATATTTTAAAAAGGGACATCGTTTTCACTTATCATGATAGCTCTTGAAAGAAATAATATTGATTGTTGAAAACCCTCTTTGTAGAATATTGATTTGAGATTTCCACATTGAGTATGTTAGACTGTGATAAATAATGGCGAGTTTTGAATAGCCCAGATGTATTGATCTAGTTCTTGGCTATTTGCAAGCCAATGACGCAAATGGATGTGTGGTTATTTTTGGTCATAACTGACATTTCACCAATAAACGAGCATCTCTCATCTCTTGAAGCCTTGAGTTCGTGGTACGGGGCTATTTGAATTTCACAGGAAAAACAGCTTTTCTCCGCCCACTTATTCTCAAAATCCCTTTTGAACCAAACTCCGACTTATGATCAGTATTTTCTGTATATATTGTTTCATTTCGAGTATATACATTATTTTATATAATTTTAATGGGCTACAAGCTCAAGGGGTGTTTTCGTAACGGGCAGACGACAGAATTCACTTCAAATTAAAATTGGTTCTTTGGGAGTGTTCACGCGTCGGAAGAAAGTCAAGCAGAAAAAAAAGAAATGTTCAAATCGATGTCGAACTATCGTACATTTAGCCGGTCTTTTCAAGGGATATCAAAACAAAGCTTCACCAATGATATTCAAATCAAATCAAGTTTTATTCAATTGCAGCATTTTTAAAATACTACAAAGGATAACTCATTGATATTTTGAGTTGTGGTTCTGGATGTATTATACTCCTGTTTGCAAACGACATTTTTCTCAAATTTAAGTAATGTATTGATATTCAATACAGTACTTGAGTACTTTCAATACAGTACATTTTCACAGTAGCTGTGAAAATGATATTCATATGTGGTAGTTATACATACTAAATAAGAAGACTAGAAGTTGTTCAACTACAGATTAATTGAAAAGAATACAGTTTGTTTGCTAGAGAAAAATGTCATTTGCAAACAGGAGTATAATACATCCAGAACCACAACTCAACTGAGATAGTTATCCGAACTATGTTTAATTGATTATATGATAATAATTGAATTTTTCTCTCATTGCTCTTGTATTGTTTCAACCCAGACGTTCCTCAATACTCTGTTAACTTTTGATTTACAACGTATGACGATGTGTTTTGACACCATAAAATAATTTTGAAGAAACCATCTAATCTTTAAAATAGAATTGTGAAACTGAAAGAACCGATAGCCTAGTCAAGGTAACACTCTAATAAAACCGAATCTTATTTATGATATTTATCAGTATATTTGCGAGCCGGACGGCCTTAACTTTCTGCAAATTTATTTGCAGGCTAGGGATATTAACAGCTACACTGGTATATATAAAAGATACCATTTCATAAACGGATTCAATTTTGTTTTCAAAAAGTTAATTCTTTCTTGCTGACGGTGATGCTCTTATAGTAGTTCAGGTTCATGATTTTTTTTTTAATTTGGTTTGTTTCAATAGGTCTCAACTAACTTGTGAGTTATAAGACGATTGATTATGATGAGAATAGTTCAAAAGTTAGAGTATAGTTCCGTACTGTTTTATTTATTTATTTATTTATTTATCACATTGTGTACACATACTTAACATGAGGAAAGGCACAACAGGCTCATGCCCAAAACAGTCCCATTTCCAATTTATACTATATACTGTCCAAATCAAAAAGTTGGTTATGTCACTCTCACTTTTCAAAATACAATTTACGCTCTTCAATACTCAGATGAACGAGCAAATTTTGAATCAAATAGATACTATTAGAGTCTAGAATCGAAAAATCTAAAACAGTAACTTAATAATTATTATTCAAAAAGTCTAAATCTTGAATGAAACTAGAAATTTTCAAGCTAAAAACTAAACAAGCTAAAAGTTTTATAGATAGGTTCCGAACCATTGAAGATTAGCCTGTCTAATCCTGTCAAAACCAGATCAGACTCTAGAGAATGGAGTAAGAAATATTTTCTAGTCCATGGTATTCATCAATGGTGAAAAACCGTAATCATAGAATTATCAGGAATGAAAAACAGGCTTATAGCTCTTTCTATTCCATTTCCGAATTTCTATTGAAAATTTTAAATAATATTGTATCCTTCATAGAAAAATTGCGTTGTCTCACTACTGTACAAAGATAAGAGTATTTTTAGTGATTTAATAAAACGCCTCCTAGATATAAAGAAAAATAAAAATCTCAGTACCCTTTTTGAAATATTTTATCACAACATGTTTCGGACATTTAGACTTGAAAATGGCATCAATGTCCGAAACATATTGTGATAAAATATTTCAAAAAGGGTTCTGAGATTTTTATTTTTCTTTATATTTATATTACAAGTAGCCCTATACAGAAAATAGATAAACGTCTCCTTGTTTTGTCAACGATGCAGTGAGTTTCCAATTTCATAGACTACGAATTAAAAGATTTTATAATATATTTTTTTAGTTTCAGCTCTCCTAAATATGAAATCCCTTTTGAAACGATTAAATATCCTTCTTTTAAATCGTTTTCAGGAATTCAACTTCTTTTTTTTATCGTTTCAGAGATTCAACATCCTTTTTTGAATAGTTTCATCCCTTTGACTGGATATTTTATTGCAACGCGAATTCCAAACGCCAATGGAACGCGAACTGAAACAGCTCATATTCGACTCCCCTTCTGCTTTTTCAAATTATTTCACAAAGAGCGTTTCAAGAGCACAGCATAGTTTTTCAATGTTTCTAACTGAAAAGTCTCGATTTCTGTTTTTGATGATTGAAAAACGTCGGAAGTTAGAAAGAGAGCTTGCTACTGTTGTCAATTGCTTCTCATGGATAGCAAATAAATGCCATTTCCAGGTGAATAAATAATGTCAGAAAAAAATCATATTGAATTTCATTACTGAAATTGAGCACAGCTTTGTGAGTGGAGTCGAAATGCAATTAAATTGAAATCTTCTTTACTAGGATGAAAAATGAATCGTTGGTTTCAAATACCAACATCGATTTCAATTTCAAATGATTTAAATCAATGATTAGAATGATTTTATAAAGATTCTCCTGGAAAGGGAATTTTCTGTCACAATCTTCCTCAAATTATCTTTCTATACTGAGTTATTTCATTTCTCCAACATTCATAGACACATACGGTGTAAAAGCAGAATTAGTTTTAAATGAACTGAAAAATCTTCTGATCAAGTTAGCATTTTCATGTCTATAACTACTTCATTTATGTAATTATTTCTCTTTTGAAAGCCAAATCAACAAATGAGAGGCAAGAAAAAATTGAACCAATACCAAACTATTCTTCTCTCTGATACACAGTTTTCAATTCAGCAAGATTTTACTTGAAAACCCCAAGAAGGAACAGTTCAAATTGGGGTTATCAAATCATTATGTGGAAAGATTTCACTCTCCAAAAATGTTTTTTTTAGGATAAATCTACAGAAACATGAGGATTGAGAACTTAATATGCGAATTCGTTAATTTTAATTTCAATATTTGTATCCCTAGTCAAGTCACTCACTATATACATTGGTGCATGCAATTCATATTGTAGTTCTGATTTTTTAATATATCATTTGGGTACAAGAGAGAAGTCCAGAACCAATTCCTTCATGCAAAATTTCCTTGTGCTAGATACAGAGTGGCCCAAAAACCTCGTATTTTCGGCTCATTTTCCAGTTTTCAGCTATTTCTGACAAATCTCGTAATCAGACAGAAAAATTGGCTCCCACCTTTTTTTTAGATTTTATAAAATTCTGAATAAAATGAGATCATTCGGAACTCTCGATCTCCAATGAGTACTGAGCTATGATTTTTTAAAAATGAGTGAAATTTGAAGAATAAATCAATTTTGAAGAATTTTAGTTTTTGATCAACAATATCTACCGTTTGTTACCATTTAGATGTATAATTCAAATCCCTCTGGGCATATTATTGTGCTCTACAATCTGAGATCAGGTAGAGCTTTCTATCTCATATAGATTTCCAGGTACACCTGACAACAATGCTCCTTGAATTGTGAAAAACACCTAATTTTCAGCTTCAACCATCATCACCAACTACATCGTCCTCACATTGATATTTCGCACAATGACATAAGTTCATGAGGTAATGCTCTTTAAAAATCACTCGTTAGATGCACTTCATTTCAGTATTTCCTAGTGGAGAGGCGCGCTTAAGGACACCTCAAGGATCAAAATTTCAAACACTTATAACTTCTGACACAATGCTCAGATTTCATCGTACTACACTTCATTCTTCTCGGCTCGTCAAAGCGGTCCAAAATCATGCATCACAAGTCAAATTCGGTCGAAAAATGGAAAATTTATTGTTGAGTGTACTTAAGCCCATATTCAAATACACAAACAATTGCCAATTTCTATATTTTATTTTTTTACCGTCCTTATAAATTCTATTAGATTAAACAGATGATGTCAAACAAATGATGTTTGTCAAGTTCCGTTTAATCCAATAGAATTTATAAGGACGGAAAAATATCGTACGAACAAAAATCGATGTATGTGTAACTGGCTTTAGAATTCATAGGGCCGGCAAAAAATCGAACGTTCACAAATCGATATGAGTCTAACTAGCTTTAAATGCTATGCCAACAAAGCCATGTCACGATTTGTGTCATAATTGCTGTTTAGTTTTACCATATACTACGATATTGAAGAGGACTATGATGATACTGTGATATAATGTTATACTAGGAAATTAGAATTTCAGATTTGTGAGTTGGTTCCAATACACTCTCACTCCCGTAAGGTAGCTGTAAAGCTGCGTACACATACTCGTGCTTCCAACCCGCACCGAGCATGCTCCTCCCTCGTACCGCCCACGTACCACCATCGCACAGCAATCGCTCCGCCTCCGCTCTCTACTCGCACCGATCATGAACGTTACGGAAGATGGTAGATCTTCTCGCGTTCCCCGGTCGAACCATTGTTGCTCGCCGGTCGATCATCAATCGCTCTGCTGGAGTGACGTTCGGTCTTGGAGCGGAACGAAAGTCTGTACGCACCTTAATAATTGATAGCTGCCAGAGATAATAATTGACCGAGCGAAGTGAGGTCTAAGATTCAAGTCGACGGTTTGACATTTCTCTTAATGTTTAAATGTTTACTTTTTGTGTAGTTGAGAAGTTGATATTGTGGTAATTATTCATATTGAATGAAAAAGACTAAGAAACTGTCAAAAAACCACAGATTTATTGATACTTAGAAAGACCGGTTTCGGTTATTACACCATTGTCAATCTCTGAGTTTATCAAACAATGGTACAACAATTAATAACATAACAACCGAAACCGGTCTTTCTAAATATCAATAGATCTGTGGTTTTTTGACAATTTCTTAGTCTTTTTCATTCAATTTAAATGTTTATATGCTGCGCATTTACCGCGAACCGCGGTAATAGATTTTCATGAAATTTGACAGGTATGTTTCTTTTTAAATTGCGCGTCGACGTATATACAAGGTTTTTGGAAATTTTGAATTTCAAGGATAATATAAAAGGAAAAAGGAGCCTCATTCATACGTCAATATTACCGTAAAAATCACACTATAGAATTATTCATCATAAATCAGCTGTCTAGTGGACTATAATACTACCCGTTCAAAAACATCGAACATCTTGGAAATGTATCTTTCCATCAATGTTAGTAGACAGTTGACTATAATACTACCCATTCAAGAACATCGAACATCTTGCAAATTGTATCTTTCCATCAACGTTGTAGACAGTTGCAGCCAGACCTGATAACAGCGCTCACACTCACATTCCGGGACGACACGTCACGGTACGATAGGACAGAAAGCTCTATGTTTATTTAGGATGTTTTCTAGACATTTTGAAATGATAAATTATTTATTAATTTTTGAGAAAACATAACAACAGGTCAATGTAACTCACTGAGCGCGAGGTCTACTGTTCACAGAACTACTAGTATAAGTATAATTCTCTCTGGCTGTACATTGGGCTCAATTATGTGAGTACTACTACATAGAAACAATAGCGTAAGTAGATACCCCATGGTATAGGGCGATTTTGTCGCAACTTTTACTGTTATCTCACGCTGGTTACTGTCGATTATTGTCGAATTTTACTGTTTTGTTGGGGTGAGAGTGAATGAACGGCATGATTTGAGAGACTACCAGCGTCACACAGCTGCATGGGAAAGAACTAGGTGAACTATCGGCTTGGGATAACAGTAAAAGTTGCGACATAAACGCCCTATACCATGGGATATCTACTTATGCTATCGTTTCTCTATGGTACTACTTCTCTAAACTGCAGTGGATACTTTAGTACTAAAGTTAGATAGTAACTTTAGTTTTCACCAGATCCCCCAAAACTCTTCCTCAAATAATAATAACTTAAAGCCCAACATCTGCAGCGATTAGGCTGCATTTTTGCATCTTGTACAACAACTACTGTTCTAAACGTATGCTAAGCTTATGTTAATAAACACACTTAAATCGCACTAACGGTCTGCGGACTGTTTATAGTATTGTGAGGGCTTCCCTGCCAACTTGATTGCAATGGTGGTAAGTGCTTTCTGGAGCACTAAACATTGCGTCGGTGTCAAGGCTGTGGCCCGAGTGAGAGAGGGCGAGAGAGAGAGAATGAGTGAGAGACAGATAGAGTGTGATAGACCGATTGAGAGGGAGTGAGTGGGATTGGTTGAGAAAGATAACGAATAAGAGCGAGGAGGTCAATAGAGTGATATATGAGTAGGAGAAAGAAAGTGTGATCAGTGTAGGAGAAAGAGTGAGTGAGAGATGATGATGTGAGAGACAGAGAGGAAGGGAGAGAGAGCGAGTGAGTGGGATAGTTTGAGAAAGATAGCGAATGGAAGCGAGAAGGTCAATTTTATAGAGTGATACATGAGTAGGAGAAAGGAAGTAAGATCAGGGTAGGAGAAAGATTGAGTGAGAGATGATAATGTGAGAGAGAAATATATAGAGAGAGAGAGCGTAAGGGAGAAAGAGTGAGTGAGTTGGGATTTGGTTGAGAAAGATAGCAAATGGAAGCGAGAAGGTCAATAGAGTATTACATGAGTAGGACAAAGAAGGTAAGATCAGGGTAGGAGAAAGAGTGAGTGAGAGATGATAATGTGAGAGACAGAGAGAAAGGGAGAGAGAGCGAGTGAATGGGATAGGTTGAGAAAGATAGCGAGAAGGTCAATAGAGTGATACATGAGTAGGAAAAAGAAAGTAAGATCAGGGTAGGAGAAAGAGTGAGTGAGAGGCGATGATGTGGCGGAGGAGAGAGATAGAGTGATAGAAGAATGATGGAGAATGAGAGAGAGAAACGTTGACAGAGAGCTAGCTCCACCCTAAAATATGCGGCTATCATTTTCCGGCTATGTACGCCAACTTGCTTTGCATAGTCGTACACAAGTACGGCACTAAACTAGTTCACTTTACTCTCAATGTCTTGTCGTTTCTCATCCTTGTTCTGGTACAGTGGTATGCATTTTCATATACTACCTCCAATTATTGAGAAATCGTTATGAAATTAACATTATTTATTGTGATGACTTGAAACTCTGTATTTGGAAGTGCTTTATATTTTGTTCTTATCTAAATTAAAAATTTAATTTTCGTTGTATTTTCCGGCCATTTTGGTATGTTAGTCTAAGTTTTCAATATTTCCTCAAACTATCGTTAATTCGTTTCTTTCTTCATTTTGGAATAATAATAATAATATCGTGTGACCTGGCTGGCTCAGGTCTGGTGTTCGAGTTTTCAGGTCGCAACTGATCAATTTCAGGGCCTCTGACATTACCTAATGACTGTTTTAAGGCAGCCGAGACTAACGGTCCATCCAAAACACGGGATTGGCCCGAGAAAAATATCTTGCCTGGGCCGGGATTTGAACCCAGGCCTTTAGATTACTATTTGGAATGATATTTTCTGAACAGCAGTGTTCACATTTTACTATATTTCTATAAATTTAATTATTGTCAGTTGTTGGAATAAATTCACATATTTCCTTGTGGAGGGTTGCTGAGTTTCTTTGCGTAGTGTGGTGTAGACAGTAGAGTAATAGTTCACTATTGAATCTGTTTTATTTTCGGTTGAACCAAGAATCTTGAGTCAAAGATGGAAGATTTTATTAGAAATTGCAGTTTAACCAACTACTGGAATATCATTAGCCTACTGTATAGTAATCATGAGGCGCAATTTTTGGACAATTTCATTCTACAAATTTCCTTCTGCCATTCAGCTCTTTGGTTAATATTTGCAGAAGCAAAAGTCCTTAGTTCTATTTATATATTATTCATTGGATATTTGAAATATTATCATACAATAATGTCATTAGTCAGCTACTGAAACTTAGCGCTGATACCAGATTACTATGGTTACACCAATAATAACTATCATAGACTAACCAGATAGAGTTAAATCAACTACATGATCTTATCAACTGCCTAGATCCCACTCAACCAGTTAATTACCATCGAGAAGCGATAGTATTTCAACAGCTGTCACTTGGAGCGCTAGCTGACAACACTACTTCAAACTGAAACGAAATAGTTGTGAAGCTCCTTGAGCGTCGACTTTGAGTGTGATTTTCAAGTACTGCAGGTTGAGTTTGTTGTCAAGAGCCATCAGAAAGCGTTCACTGTCAGATTTCGAGATTCTGTGGATGAAAGCTCTCGATACAACAGTGTTTAACTCGATATAACATGGAGAATCACAAGTCGTTCCCTGAATTCCAGTCGCGTTCCTGCTTTGGCAAGACGCCTTTGAGTCGAAATAATCAAGTGGCACTTCAATTATCGTTGAAATCCCCCTCAGATTGTAACACATGGTTGGCGATGAATGATAGGAGTTATTCGGGTTAGTCGTATTCTCACAATAATCATGATGTTTTCAGACCGCAGCTGTGTACGAAATACTGCCAAAGTTAGTAGACAGTCTACTAGTGTTGCGTTAATACCGTGATTCTAGACGTGATACATTTCTTTTCCGTGACATAAGTCTTGCATTTGTATGACGTGATACGTTGCTTTTTCCATGATATAAATGTTGTATATGTATGTGATACCTTAATTTTCCCGTGATATAAGTCTTTCGTTTGTATGTGATACCACAGATAAAAATAAGTCCTGGTGATACGTTACTTTTCCGTGATTAAGTCTTGTATTTGTATGTGATAATTTACTTTTTCCTACAGATACCTTGAAAAGTGACCATTTCTGCACTGATTGCAGGCCGCAAAGAATCACTTTTCCGCACTAGTAGGCAAAGTGATTACTTTGCGTACTCCATATTTGCAGCATGACAACGCAAAATAGTTAGTAGGTTATATGGAGCACCAGTGCAGGAAAATCAAAATTAAGTTGATAATACTCATAGTGTGGTTTACGTTATAATGGCAGTGGAGAACAGCGTTGCCTTACAATTATGTGCCTTGATTATAGTCATTTCAATGCTTACATAACATAAACCCCCCCCCCTTCAAGCAGTCACATAAATTTTCAATTGAAGTAGCCTACTAATCATTATAATTCAATTATTATTATTCAATTTTAAATAAATTAAGGTTTTTATTAATAATAAAATGACACAGAAAAACATTTGATGGATTTCAGGGAATTCTACGCATAATTACCCACTTTTCATATTTAATGGTAACTGTAGGAAAAATTTAATGTGAAATACGTGCGCAAAGTTCGTTTGCTGCACTCAAGAAACGATTCCGCCCGAGCCTACGGCTCGGGCGTAAACGTTTCTTTCGGTGCAGCAAACTGTCATTTTGCGCACTAGTTGCACAAATAACTATTTCCGTAATATCAGGCTCGTATGCAGATACTCAGTTTTAATGGAGAAATGTCAGCTGTTCATTTAAACCTTGTATGAAACACATTATGATAAATGCAATCATATCTACAAGTAAACGTGGTTTACCGTTAAACGTAGTGTTAGCGTATGGCCCTAAGTCTTGTAGATGTATGTGATACATTACTTTTTCCATGATATAAGGCATGTAATTGTATGTGATACTTTACTTTCTCCGTGATATGAGGCATGTATTTGTACGTGATACGTTACTTTTTCCGTGATATAAGTATTGTATTTATGTGAAACATGACTTTTTCTGTTATTAAAGTCTTGATTTTGTATTAGTGGATATTTGGATTCTGGAGCCAATATTAAGACTATCAAATTGAAGTTTTTGATAAAATTTCGATCTCAAGAAATACAATAACTGACTTTAAGACTCTCATACAGTTGACCCAGAGAGTACAGAATGTAATTACATTCTATTCCCTATTCAAATACATTCACTACAGTCTGTGCAAACCTTAGATTGGAGCATTGCTCTTATGGAGTACAGTGTTGTCAGATTGCACAGCATCCATAGAGCCTGGGAGCAAATTGTGTGAGAGAAAGAACGGAAAACGGGTGTAGGCCTTTGTGATAGAATCAGCATAATAGATACAATGTAATACGTATGGATACATGTATAATTCATAGAAAAAACTTGAAACATAATCGTATAACAAACAAATCATGATAACAGGAATACATATATTAAATACAATGCGAAGTAAGGCAGTATTTAGTAGAGAATCTAAATTCCATTATTAACTTTTTCCACAATGATAATGCCATAGAGAAACAATAGCGTAAGTTATATACTATTATTTATAGCTTATGCTATTGTTTCTTTATGATAATTCACACATGATTTTTACTCGTATTATATCACTAGTGAGTTTTCTGGACAGAAAACGATGGGCAGCTGCCTGCCAATCAAATGATTGAAGCTAAAGAAGAAGATAGCACAAGTATATAGCAAAATATTGTTGCATTTGAGATGAGTAAAAGAGTAAGGTACCGTTGGATAGGCTGAATGAAATGGAATTGGAGTTTCATTCCTAGCGAATGCTCTCTCAATCCAAACAGGCTGGGATGAGCTTAATAACGGAAAGACATTAATGTACTGATGCAATCTCACCAAGTCGGCCAAGTCACGAATCTAGAGAACGATGTAATCCAGACATTTCTCCTTCTACCTCCACCTCCTCCTCCTCCTCATCTTCTTCTTCCTCTTCATCTTCATCGCCATCTTCTTCCAAAATTCAGTCATTTCCTAATGGACTGCAGATCCTCTCAACCTCAAACCAGGCTCAGAATTTCTTGTTCAAGATTTCAAGTTTGTACAATTCTCACTCTCCAAAAAATTACATTAGGTAGGAAGAGGCCGTCACCAAGTTCTTACTTCACCATTTTTGTTATATTTTTAGAAAAAAAAATGAGAACAACGTTTGTTTGTGTTATTGGATACTTAATTGAGCGAATAATATTTATATTCAGGTTCAAAGAGAATACATTTTGTTTGTTCAAGTGACTAGAAATCTAAACACAGCTTCTTCATCCTTTAAAATGGTCTTCTAAATATCAGGTGTCTAACATTCAAATTCCTTTTATCTCGCTTCGCTCGCCATATCCGTCTAGCCAGGGGGCTTCGCCCCTTGGACCCCCGACTGGATCGGCCAAGAATGAGATCAGCAGGCTCGCTTCGCTCGCTTGCATTTTTCATTTGTAGGACGATCATATGTTAGGACGATCCAGTCGGGGGTCCAGACTAAACGGCTAGCTAAACGGATATGGCGAGCGAAGCGTGCCTGACGACTAGAAATATAATATTCCCAGGAATAGCTCTGATTGAAGTAGCAGTGCCCAATCAATTTTTCCGCGATAAATGCATTTCAATCTTCAACTTGGTGCCAACCTACTTAGTCAACTCACTTAATGCCAACCTGACAAAATTATTAATTTAGTTACCAGTTAACAACTGTTTCGAAGAGGTACTCTCTCTAGATTATAGGCCTGGTTCTATATTAACATATGGTACGGACATTTTTCAATTATAATTAAGAGATTGGAATAAGAAGAATATACATGCTAAAATACGAACTTTAAACCCTTAAATACCACCCTTAGAGTTAAAATATTGCCAAAAGATTTTTTAGTGCGCCTCTAAAGGGCCAACTGAACATACCTACCAAATTTGAACGTTTTTGGTCCGGTAGATTTTTAGTTCTGCGAGTGAGTGAGTGAGTGAGTCAGTCAGTCAGTCAGTGAGTGAGTGCCATTTCGCTTTTATATATGTAGATAGAAGATGTATGGTACTATAATATCATCATCGTTCACCATGTTACAAGCATACTAAAATCATACCAAAATATTTCGATTTCTAAGAACTCATGCACAAACAAAAATTACATTATCAAATTTCTAATCCAATCATTATTTTTCAAGCCTCGTTTATCTGTTCCCAACTTGTATCTCATTTTCAACTCAATTTTTCGGAATATTAATATAGATTTGTAGTTATTGTACTAAGTTTGGTATTATTATTCTATTGGTATTTCAAGATTTGTATTAGTACTCAAATCTTGTGATTTTTTTAATATTAATTTACAGTTGTCGATACATAATGATAGAAGCGCTCCCTAAGAAAAATAATTATATTATAATATGATAAATACCGTACTGAGAAATACATATCTCTCAGAAAACAAACTTCAATTCAATTTGCACTTTGCTTCTTTTCACATCTCTTATTATTCTTTGTGAACATTTTAAATTGGATCTTAGTAACACTCTCCAATTAGTGGTGCCCTGTTCCTTTGGACTGCTCGAAGCTGCTCGTTTCCTTCCGAAAGAGTCACATTCTATGAAAACAGAAGTAAAGTAAATTCGAATAAATTACTGGCAGACATTTTTGGACGGAAGAATGAGGGCTTTCACCTTTTTCTGATGTTTTCGTTTGACATTTTGAAGATAGGCGTTGGAGAAGATGGAGGAAGGACATGAAGAAAAAGAAGCAATGAGAAGGAGAAGAAGAAGAAGACGAAGAAGAAGGAGAAGATTATGAAGGGGAAAAGATAGTGGAGGGGAAAAGAAGGTGATCAACAAGGAATGTAAAAGGAAATATGAGAAAACAGATGATAGAGAGGTACAATACTGAGAGGATTGCATGAGAAATATAGCATAAGAAGATTTGAAAGAGAGAAATATAACTCAGGAAAGAAAAGAAATACATTTAGTAAAGAAGGCAGACAAGATAGTGAAAGACGAAGAAGAAAGTGATGAAGAAGAATGTGGAGAGCAGTGGATATTGGTGGTTGACAGAAGTAGGAGAGATCAGAGGAAAAGAAGGAGAAGACATGAAGAGGAGGAAAAGTGTAAGGATAGAAAGGTGATTGATAAGGATAGAACATGGTTGCAAGTGATTGTGGTAATTTAAAAAAAAGACTGAGAAATTGTCAAAAAACCACTGATTTATTGATAATTAGAAAGACCGGTTTCGGTTATTACACCATTGTCAATCTCTGATAAACTGAAACTAAATACATGAGCAGCAGAATTTATACTAGTAGGCGAGTACTGCTATTGGTCGAGGGCATGAACGCCTGCCATTGGCCTAGCTAGACAGTCTCCTCCCCCTCAACGGTGTGACAAAATGGCGGCTTAAGCAACAGAATCGCCATGATAATAAAATTTACTTATAGTACAAAATAAGAATCAAGAAAACAAGTGTGAAAGATAATAACAAATATGTAAATGGAAATAAAATTTGTTTTATTATCTTTCACACTTGTTTTCTTGGTTCTTATTTTGTATATTATAGTACAAAATAAGAACCAAGAAAACAAGTGTGAAAGATAATAAAACAAATATGTAAATGGAAATAAAATTTGTTTTATTATCTTTCACACTTGTTTTCTTGGTTCTTATTTTGTACTAAAAGTAAATTTTATTATCTTGGCGATTCTGTTGCTCAAGCCGCCATTTTGTCACACCGTTGAGAGGGAGGAGACTGTCTAGCTAGGCCAATGGCAGGCGTTCATGCCCTCGACCAAATACTCGCCTACTAGTATAAATTCTGCTGCTTTTGTATTTAGTTTTAGTTTATCAGTGGTGTAATAACCGAAACCGGTCTTTTTAATTATCAATAAATCAGTGGTTTTTTGACAATTTCTTAGTCTTTTCCATTCAATAAGAAGATTACAAGGTTACAATGGAATATGGAGATAAATGGGGATTGAATTGAATCGCTGCCTTTATTAAAAACCTTGGAGGGCGCAGCCGGCCCTCTCTTACACTGAACCCTCCATACTCAGGTACAAGAGGATAAGAGAGAAAAAGAAAATAGGTGAAGGAGAAGGAATAAAAATTAGAATATGGAGAATAAGAAGAAAAATTTGAAAATGAAGAAAACAAGCTAGAGAAGATGCAAGGACTGAAAGATGACTAGAAGATAGAATGAAAAGGTGAAAAGGAAATGGAAAGCTTGTAGCATAGATGGAGACGATGAAAGATAGAAAGACGTAGGAGAATAAAACTGGAAAAAGGAGAGAGAATAAGAGTAAGTCAATGAGAACAAAATGATGATATTGGAGAGGAAGAAGGAGATCGAGAAGGAGAATCATGAAAGAGCAGAAAACGAATATAGGAAGATAGGTCTGTTGCAAACGGCACGAGTTAGCAGTCGTCATTTTAGTTTTCATTAATTTCATGCCTCGTCACATCTAATCAGTCAGCTCGCTCCTTCGTTAGCACAAGCACAAGCGCACAATCACAGCACAGACCCAAGCACCTCGTTTGCAAGCAGCTAAATTCTGATCCGATTAAAATCGATCACAACTTTGACGTTAATTTATACACACAGTTTTATGCTCATTTCTCCGAATCCATATAGGTGTATGTCAACGGGCAACTCGAGGCAACTAACTTTCCCCAACTTATTTACGAACTTACGTACTTAACAGCGGTGGTTTTACGATGCTGCTGGCTAATTGCCGCTGTAGCACTGCACTGCCAAAGTAGCTGAATTTGGTATCAGTATACTGATGACAGAGAAACCATTAAACATCAATCAGCTGGCGGTTTTCCAACCCCCCGCCGGGGGATGGAACCACAGACATACCCCTAACCCTCACCACTAACTAGTAGGTTATGTATCCAGTCGATAAATTCGACAATGAACAAGTATATACCACATGTACGGTGCTCTCTGTCTCTGAGGAAGATTGGGATTGCTAACCGTGTTTAATTTAAATGAAGATCGGGAGTTTATTGACGTTTGTTAGTTTGTGATTTATAAACTGTAGGACTCCAATTTAGTTTGCATGAGTGTATGAATTTTAAATCCTATTATATTAAGCGAGCGACTTCTGTATATCTGTATATATTTTCATATTTGCTGGTTATTTATATTTATTCATGGTTATTCATGTCCAACGGATCTCGAAAACGGCTCTAACGATTTTCACGAAATTTGGAACATAGTGGGCTTATAAAAAATCGACATATAAAAAACATAGTAACATATAAAAAATCGATTGCACTAGGTCTCATCTCTGGGAAAACTCGCTGAAGGACATGAAAAGGATAATTCATCCTTGGAAAAACATATGATAATTTCGTCGTCTGTCGATAAGAGGAGATGTGTGTGCCTGCATGGAAGATCAGCTGTGTATCAATCAGCTTACCGAATCTCGCGAGAAATCTATACATTTTAATAGACTCGATCAAAATAATCTGATTTGTTGACATGACATGGTATATCATAATATTCAAAGTTAATCATTATTGTACAGTTTCAATTGATTAGTGAGTGTTATTTTGTTATTCAATTTGGTTTTGTAAACAATCTAATTTAGACCTTTTCTGTTTTGAAATATTTGGACTGATAATATTGGACCTGAATTCAAGTGTATGAAACATAACCTACTTTTTGGACCATTTATAGTGTATAAATCAAAATTCGGGGAAGAAACAGTTTTGGGCTGTGCCTGTTAGTCCTTCCCCAATTATTTTGAAGAATTGTGTTCTGCTTATCAATAAATAAATAACGAGCGAAGCTCGGTGCCCTGATATTAAGAATTAATGAGTAATCTTGTAGTAGAGCAGCAAAATGAGGAAATTGAGAAAGGAATAGGTAAGAATTCTATTGATGATTTTGGAATTCATGAACCTCATTATTCATGATTATGGAGTAAATTGATTTATTTGATAAATAAACAGATTGTCATAGCAAGGATGGAGCCAATAAAGCCTCATTATAGACATCAAACATTATAACATTTGTTTTTTAACGATACTATACTGAAATGTTTGCCCTTCAATATGTAGGCTATTTCTTGTAGTATTTTGATCTCTCAATTCAAACTCGTTGAAATTGAACGAATGAGTTGTTTCGGCTCTATGAACAGTTTTCATTGTGACATGTTGAAACACGTATGATAAAATGTTGGATTCAGTCGCTTCGGTTTAAAAACCAAAAAAAAATCAGCTAATTAGTTGGCAAATAATCTCCCTATTGAATATTTCCACAGAATCATATGGATACTAATAGAGGAGATGAAAACTTACAAGGGAAATCTATACTATTTAACGAGCAATTTCTGTTTATATTTTTGTATGTTTAGATGTTTATATGTTTGTATTCCACCGGATCTCGAAAACGGCTCTAACGATTCTGACGAAATTCAGAAAATAGAAGGTTTATAATATATAGGTTATAATATAAATATATATAGGTTTATAATATATAATAAATGAGATTATAATAAGAAATTCGATTGCACTAGGTATCATCCCTGGGAAAACTCGCTGAAGGACATTAAAAGGATAATTATTATCCATCCATCTTTGGAAAAGCAGCTGATAATGATTATTTGGTCGTCTGTTGATGATGGAAGTGAGTGAGCGAGTTCATGTGTGTGGGACTGTGTCAAAATTATGACTCTGCTGTTGAACTTTTGTAATCATTCAATCAGGTACTTAGTGCCGGTTGCAAAAAAGCCGGGTTATTTTTAATCCTGATCAATTCCAGTAGAACCATCTTTTTAAGACCTTCTCTGATTTGGTTCTCGTGAAATTAATCAGGATTAAAATTTAACCGGCTTTTGTGCAACCGGGCCTGTGTGAAGGAATTTTTTGAATTCCTCTGGGAATTAATCTCGATTCACTGTGATTAGATAGAACATTTCTGTATGAACTATGAATAATATAATATTTTCTTCTTTCTTAATTTTTTTTTTGTTTTGCTTTTGTACACCAGAGCGAAGCTCGGTCCCTGATATTGCATTCAATAAACTGCTACATATGATTATAAAGACAATTCCTTTTCAACAACTACTGTATATTTAACATATTCAACTACTGTATATTTAACTACATTAATTCTTAACAAATTCTAGTTAACAACCATATAAAAACAATATTTCATTTCATCATATTCACTTGAGTTACAGTATTCAGAACATTTTATTGTCATTCCATTGATGTTATTTCATTCTAACGAATTTCGAAATTCTGTCTTCCAGATTACCTAATAGGAAAACTTGTTCCTAGGATATATTTTATCCTCCAACCAGATTCGAATTCAGTGTTCAGGTGATTCAATCGGTTGGTTCTAGATTCTATTCTGGATATTTTGGGTGGGCGAGCTGAGCTATCTTACAGCATACTGCTTCCCACATGGGGGCAATAACATCACAGGGTCCAGTGGGCGGAGAGGCGATTTAGGCGACACATCCCAGGCTCTAATTTGACTATTTGTCGACGTTTTAGAGTTTCCAGTTGGTTATCAGACTGATCCTCATTGGATACAACCAAATTTGGCGAAAACTCTATTGAACTTTTCGACTTATGGAGTTTTCCGATCAAACCAATCATGTTGCATGTTGGTACTGGGAATAATTTGAATTTTCCTTATTTAAGAGTTGAATTGATTGATAATCGATCTCTGTATTTCTATGAACATTGTTCAATACTTTGAGAAACTTTAATTTAAATCGTTCACTTTGATTAAAGTTCACCATTTTTTACTCGTTGGGAAGGGAAACTTGATCTCATCAGAGATAATCGAAATAATCCTAATATAATATTATAATAATAATATTTCCTTACTTTATTTTCATTTTTAGAGTTTCAGAGCTATAGTATTTCAATAATTGGAGCTTCAAGATAGCGCTACTGACCGCGAAGCAATATGTGGTCACTTTTTCAATTCTGTGTTACTCTACAAACGTGCGTTACTGTATATAGTCGACAGATAGCTGATTCAATCAAGTAAACTTGTAATTATAGTCTATTGGAAGTGATTGACGCTGTAGTTGACGGGATATATTATCGCTCAGATTGTATAATTATAGTGATGTGTCTTAGTACCGGTGATTTATAAAAATGTGTTTAATTGTTTTTCATCAGTACGCAGTTAAACCGTCAAAATTTAAAATTCTTAGTTTTCTTTGTTTTTTAGTGAAAATGGACTAAATTTTAGAAAAGTGAAACCATAACCCTATTTCGGACTTGTTATCTAAATTTGGGAGAGAAATAGTACAAGGAGTATCCTTAGTTTTTCTCCCCAATAACGTCATTCATTCATTCATTTATTGTATAAAATACTATAATCATAATACAATTATGACATTGGAGGAAAAACTAGGCTGAGCCTGTACTATTTCTCTCCAAAAATTTTGATAAAATGTTAATGTTGACCAAAAGATAAGGTTATGTGATCACACACTGCTTCGTTACTTGATTTTCGGTCCAGGAATGATGATTGAAAATTTTGAATTCTGAAGGTTGATTTTATAATCCAAATGAATCACAGAATATATCACAATAAATTAAAAACTTTAGAAATATTGCACTCATTTAAACATGTCTAATACAAAATCAAAAACCTATTTACTATGTGTTGGAAAAATACAACAAACATACAAAAATCAACAAAAATACAGTGTATAATAGACAATAATACTGGAATACAGTAGAATAGAGAATATACAGAAAAAATATTAAAGAATTATAAATTATAAAAATAATAATATCCAAATATTATAATAAAGAATCTCTTAAGAAATAAGTACTAATGTACAATAGATCTTTATTTTTTATTCTTTATTCTTCATTGATTGATACAATAAGTACATCATCAAAATGATAGGGAGAGAAAAGATAAGGTAACCTCGTGCTATTCCTTTCCCAAAATTCAGATAAGGTTACACATAGTCCGAAATAGGCTAAGTCTTGTAGCTGTTCTGTTGTATAGTAATAACAGATCTCTATGAATAGGAACATGTAGAGATAAATAGGAGATGATTCACATCTCTCTTGAGTTTCATACCAGTTTCTACAACTTTATTCTTTATTCTTCATTGATTGATACAATAAGTACATCATCAAAATGATAGGGAGAGGAGATATAAGGTAACCTCGTGCTATTCCTTTCCCAACATTCAGATACACGTAGTCCGAAATAGGCTAAGTCTGTTTCTTGTAGGTGCTCTGTTGTACAGTAATAACAGATCTCTATAGTAGCAACATGTAGAGAAAAATAGGGGATGATTCACATCTCTCTTGAGTTTCATACCAGTTTCTACAACTTTATTCTTTATTCTTCATTGATTGATACAATAAGTTCATCATCAAAATTATAGGGAGAGAAAAAATAAGGTAACCTCGTGCTATTCCTTTCCCAACATTCAGATAGGGTTACACGTAGTCCGAAATAGGCTAAGTCTTGTAGCTGTTCTGTTGTATAGTAATAACAGATCTCTATGAATAGGAACATGTAGAGATAAATAGGAGATGATTCACATCTCTCTTGAGTTTCATACCAGTTTCTACAACTTTATTCTTTATTCTTCATTGATTGATACAATAAGTACATCATCAAAATGATAGGGAGAGGAGATATAAGGTAACCTTGTGCTATTCCTTTCCCAAAATTCAGATAGGGTTACACACAGTCCGAAATAGGCTAAGTCTTGTAGCTGTTCTGTTGTATAGTAATAACAGATCTCTATGAATAGGAACATGTAGAGATAAATAGGAGATGATTCACATCTCTCTTGAGTTTCTACAACTTTATTCTTTATTCTTCATTGATTGATACAATAAGTTCATCATCAAAATTATAGGGAGAGAAAAAATAAGGTAACCTCGTGCTATTCCTTTCCCAACATTCAGATACACGTAGTCCGAAATAGGCTAAGTCTGTTTCTTGTAGGTGCTCTGTTGTACAGTAATAACAGATCTCTATAGTAGCAACATGTAGAGAAAAATAGGGGATGATTCACATCTCTCTTGAGTTTCATACCAGTTTCTACAACTTTATTCTTTATTCTTCATTGATTGATACAATAAGTTCATCATCAAAATTATAGGGAGAGAAAAAATAAGGTAACCTCGTGCTATTCCTTTCCCAACATTCAGATAGGGTTACACGTAGTCCGAAATAGGCTAAGTCTGTTTCTTGTAGGTGCTCTGTTGTACAGTAATAACAGATCTCTATAGTAACAACATGTAGAGATAAATAGGGGATGATTCACATCTCTCTTGAGTTTCATACCAGTTTCTACAACTTTATTCTTTATTCTTCATTGATTGATACAATAAGTACATCATCAAAATGATAGGAAGAGAAAAGATAAGGTAACCTTGTGCTATTCCTTTCCCAAAATTCAGATAAGGTTACACATAGTCCGAAATAGGCTAAGTCTTGTAGCTGTTCTGTTGTATAGTAATAACAGATCTCTATGAATAGGAACATGTAGAGATAAATAGGAGATGATTCACATCTCTCTTGAGTTTCATACCAGTTTCTACAACTTTATTCTTTATTCTTCATTGATTGATACAATAAGTACATCATCAAAATGATAGGGAGGGAAAAAATAAGGTAACCTCGTGCTATTCCTTTCCCAAAATTCAGATAAGGTTACACATTGTCCGAAATAGGCTATGTAGCTGCTCTGTTGTATAGTAATAACAGATCTCTATAGTAGCAACATGTAGAGATAAATAGGAGATGATTCACATCTCTCTTGAGTTTCATACCAGTTTCTAGAACTGTATCCCAGCACCCCAGGCGAATCGATATGCAGTAATTGCAATGAAAGTAATAACTCAACATGTCTTCTTCACTTTCCTCAACAATCTTCACTTTCCTCAATTGATTTGAGAAATCGCCAAATAGATGTATAACTCAAGATGTATCAATCTTTACTTTCCTCAATAGAGATGAGAAATCGCCAAATGGATGTATGAATCTCTCTGTATTTGCTCTCTAAATTGAGATGAGAATCGCCAAATGGATGGATGAATCTCTCTGTATTTGCTCTCTTAAATTGAGATGAGAAATCGCCAAATGGATGGATGAATCTCTCTGTATTTGCTCTCTTAAATTGAGATGAGAAATCGCCAAATGGATGGATGAATCTCTCTGTATTTGCTCTCTTAAATTGAGATGAGAAATCGCCAAATGGATGGATGAATCTCTGTATTTGCTCTCTTAAATTGAGATGAGAAATCGCCAAATGGATGGATGAATCTCTCTGTATTTGCTCTCTTAAATTGAGATGAGAAATCGCCAAATGGATGTATGAATCTCTGTATTTGCTCTCTTAAATTGAGATGAGAAATCGCCAAATGGATGGATGATCTCTCTGTATTTGCTCTCTTAATTGAGATGAGAATCGCCAAATGGATGTATGAATCTCTCTGTATTTACTCTCTTAAATTGAGATGAGAAATCGCCAATGGATGTATGAATCTCTCTGTATTTGCTCTCTTAAATTGAGATGATAAATCGCCAAATGGATGGATGATCTCTCTGTATTTGCTCTCTTAATTGAGATGAGAAATCGCCAAATGGATGTATGAATCTCTCTGTATTTACTCTCTTAAATTGAGATGAGAAATCGCCAAATGGATGGATGAATCTCTCTGTATTTGCTCTCTTAAATTGAGATGAGAAATCGCCAAATGGATGGATGAATCTCTCTGTATTTGCTCTCTTAAATTGAGATGAGAAATCGCCAAGGATGGATGAATCTCTCTGTATTTGCTCTCTTAAATTGAGATGAGAAATCGCCAAATGGATGGATGAATCTCTCTGTATTTGCTCTCTTAAATTGAGATAAGAAATCGCCAAATGGATGGATGAATCTCTCTGTATTTGCTCTCTTAAATTGAGATAAGAAATCGCCAAATGGATGTATGAATCTCTCTGTATTTGCTCTCTTAAATTGAGATGAAAATCGCCAAATGGATGTATGAATCTCTCTGTTTTGCTCTCTTAAATTGAGATGAGAAATCGCCAAGGATGTAGAATCTCTCTGTATTGCTCTCTTAAATTGAGATGAGAAATCGCCAAATGGATGTATGAATCTCTCTGTATTTGCTCTCTTAAATGAGATAAGAAATCGCCAAATGGATGGATGAATCTCTCTGTATTTACTCTATTAAATTGAGATGAGAAATCGCCAAATGGATGGATGAATCTCTCTGTATTTGCTCTCTTAAATTGATATAGAATCGCCAAATGGATGGATGAATCTCTCTGTATTTGCGCTCTCTTAAATTGAGATGAGAAATCGCCAAATGGATGGATGAATCTCTCTGTATTTGCTCTCTAAATTGAGATGAGAAATCGCCAATGGATGGATGAATCTCTCTGTATTTCGTTTGTATGTGATACCACAGATAAAATAAGTCCTGGTGATACGTTACTTTTCCGTGATTAAGTCTTGTATTTGTATGTGATATTTACTTTTTCCTACAGATACCTTGAAAAGTGACCATTTCTGCACTGATTGCAGGCCGCAAAGAATCACTTTTCCGCACTAGTAGAGGCAAAGTGATTACTTTGCGTACTCCATATTTGCAGCATGACAACGCAAAATAGTTAGTAGGTTATATGGAGCACCAGTGCAGGAAAATCAAAATTAAGTTGATAATACTCATAGTGTGGTTACGTTATAATGGCAGTGGAGAACAGCGTTGCCTTTACAATTATGTGCCTTGATTATAGTCATTTCAATGCTTACATAACATAAACCCCCCCCCTCAAGCAGTCACATAAATTTCAATTGAAGTAGCCTACTAATCATTATAATTCAATTATTATTATTCAATTTTAAATAAATTAAGGTTTTTATTAATAATAAAATGACACAGAAAAACATTTGATGGATTTCAGGGAATTCTACGCATAATTACCCACTTTCATATTTAATGGTAACTGTAGGAAAAATTTAATGTGAAATACGTGCGCAAAGTTCGTTTGCTGCACTCAAGAAACGATTCCGCCCGAGCCTACGGCTCGGGCGTAAACGTTTCTTTCGGTGCAGCAAACTGTCATTTTGCGCACTAGTTGCACAAATAACTATTTCCGTAATATCAGGCTCGTATGCAGATACTCAGTTTTAATGGAGAAATGTCAGCTGTTCATTTAAACCTTGTATGAAACACATTATGATAAATGCAATCATATCTACAAGTAAACGTGGTTTACCGTTAAACGTAGTGTTAGCGTATGGCCCTAAGTCTTGTAGATGTATGTGATACATTACTTTTCCATGATATAAGGCATGTATTGTATGTGATACTTTACTTTCTCCGTGATATGAGGCATGTTTGTACGTGATACGTTACTTTTTCCTTGGTGATATAAGTATTGTATTTATGTGAAACATGACTTTTTCTGTTATTAAAGTCTTGATTTTGTATTAGTGGATATTTGGATTCTGGAGCCAATATTAAGACTATCAAATTGAAGTTTTTGATAAAATTTCGATCTCAAGAAATACAATAACTGACTTTAAGACTCTCATACAGTTGACCCAGAGAGTACAGAATGTAATTACATTCTATTCCCTATTCAAATACATTCACTACAGTCTGTGCAAACCTTAGATTGGAGCATTGCTCTTATGGAGTACAGTGTTGTCAGATTGCACAGCATCCAGAGAGCCTGGGAGCAAATTGTGTGAGAGGAAGAGCGGAAAACGGGTGTAGGCCTTTGTGATAGAATCAGCATGATAGATACAATGTAACATGTATGGATACATGTATAATTCATAAAAAAAACTTGAAACATAATCGTATAACAAACAAATCATGATAACAGGAATACATATTTAAATACAATGCGAAGTAAGGCAGTTTTAGTAGAGAATCTAAATTCCTTATTAACTTTTTCCACAATGATAATGCCATAGAGAAACAATAGCGTAAGTTTATACTATTATTTATAGCTTATGCTATTGTTTCTTTATGATAATTCACACATGATTTTTACTCGTATTTATCACTAGTGATTTTCGGACAGAAAACGATGGGCAGCTGCATGCCAATCAAATGATTGAAGCTAAAGAAGAAGATAGCACAAGTATATAGCAAAAATATTGTTGCATTTGAGATTAGTAAAAAGAAGGTACCGTTGGATAGGCTGATGAAATGGAATTGGAGTTTCATTCCTAGCGAATGCTCTCTCAATCCAAACAGGTGGGATGAGCTTAATAACGGAAAGACATTAATGTACTGATGCAATCTCACCAAGTCGGCCAAGTCACGAATCTAGAGAACGATGTAATCCAGACATTTCTCCTTCTACCTCCACCTCCTCCTCCCCATCTTCTTCTTCCTTTCATCTTATCGCCATCTTCTTCCAAATTCAGTCATTTCCTAATGGACTCAGATCCTCTCAACCTCAAACCAGGCTCAGAATTTCTTGTTCAAGATTTCAAGTTGTACAATTCCACTCTCCAAAAAATTACATTAGGTAGGAAGAGGCGTCACCAAGTTTCTTACTTCACCATTTTTGTTATATTTTTAGAAAAAAAAATGAGAACAACGTTTGTTTGTGTTATTGGATACTTAATTGAGCGAATAATATTTATATTCAGGTTCAAAGAGAATACATTTTGTTTGTTCAAGTGACTAGAAATCTAAACACAGCTTCTTCATCCTTTAAAATGGTCTTTAAATATCAGGTGTCTAACATTCAAATTCCTTTTATCTCGCTTCGCTCGCCATAAGAACGCCAAATGGATGTATGAATCTCTCTGTATTTGCTCTCTTAAATTGAGATGAGAAATCGCCAAATGGATGGATGAATCTCTCCTGTATTTGCTCTCTTAAATTGAGATGAGAAATCGCCAATGGTGGATGAATCTCTCTGTATTTGCTCTCTTAAATTGAGATAAGAAATCGCCAAATGGATGGATGAATCTCTCTGTATTTGCTCTCTTAAATTGAGATGAGAAATCGCCAATGGATGGATGATCTCTCTGTATTTGCTCACTTAAATTGAGATGAGAAATCGCCAAATGGATGGATGAATCTCTCTGTATTTGCTCTCTTAAATTGAGATGAGAAATCGCCAATGGATGGATGATCTCTCTCTGTATTTGCTCTCTTAAATTGAGATAAAGAAATCGCCAAATGGATGGATGAATCTCTCTGTATTTGCTCTCTTAAATTGAGATAAGAAATCGCCAAATGGATGTATGAATCTCTCTGTATTTGCTCTCTTAAATTGAGATGAGAAATCGCCAAATGGATGTATGAATCTCTCTGTATTTGCTCTCTTAAATTGAGATGAGAAATCGCCAAATGGATGTATGAATCTCTCTGTATTTGCTCTCTTAAATTGAGATGAGAAATCGCCAAATGGATGTATGAATCTCTGTATTTGCTCTCTTAAATTGAGATAAGAAATCGCCAAATGGATGGATGAATCTCTCTGTATTTACTCTATTAAATTGAGAAATCACCAAGCAAATGTATGTGAATCTTTACTCTCTTGAGATAAGAAATCACCTACAGCCGGCCGCCTGACCAATTTTCTGAACGGCTCAATTATTCCGGGTAATCGAATCATCTTCAGTTCTAGTTTTGTAGTGAAGTCCAGCGGTGGCCTCAATTAGTGCCAGCGTGAACTAGAAAATCACAGCATCGACTTCTAATCGTAGGAGGAAGACGATTAGCGGCCACAGCGAATAATAAACAAGTAACGGGTTCGGAGGAACCGATTCAATCGGCGGATATCCTTCTAGGTTTTAGATATCCTTCTGAATCATTGATGCTCCTACGTCTTTAGATAGTCTATTTTGAATCACCTAGGGCAAGTAGTTTGGTTGGTTGGATTGATTGTGTGTTGACAGAAGAAGGAAGAAAAGAAGAAGAAGGGAAAGAAGAAGAAATAGAAGGAGAGTAGGAGAAGACAGAAGATGGAGGAAAATACAAAGAAAGAACAACAAGTTTATTATTTGTAAAGACTAACTTGCTATCATTCTCTAGTCATTTTGATGTTCATTCGCACAATAGAAGAAATAGGTTGAGCCTTAGAAACGAATATTGTCGGTACAAATCTAGTCATATTAGTTTTAGGGCTTGTGCAATTAGGTTTTATAATCAGTTACCGTTACAATAAGAGGCTTACTAGTTAGTGAATATAAACTTAAGATTAAGGATTCCCTTATAAGAAACTGTTTTATATCAATGATGAATATTTTGCCTTCAAAATGGAGAATTTTTAAGACGTTGATGTGATGATTTCTTGTTGTTTTTATGTAGTATGATTATATATGTAATGTTTTATGTAACTTTCTCATGACGTGGCCTATACAAATTGTAATTTGTCTTTGGTGATGAATGGATTTTGATTTGATTTGATTTGACGAAAACGGAGAGTTATGAATGATGAGTAGATGGAAAGTGAAAAGATAAAAGAGAAATAAGCAGCAGATGAAGATGACTAGAAGAGTGAAGAATATCAATAGAAAAATTAGTAAGAAAATCAATCAAAACAGTAATAGAAAAATTAAGAAGAAATCAGGTAAATATCAAGATAGCAATAAGAATTATGTTTCTATTCGAATTATATGTTTCCCATCACCCACGCACATACCTGGAACATCATAATATTACGGTTGTCTTATGGCTTCTGAAACTCACAAACTTATGAACATCATCCTCAGCAAAAAGGTTAGGATTCAAGAGTCAATACAATAATTAATAAGAACCATGATAGTAGATAATGAATAAATATAATTGACCGAGCGAAGTGAAGTCCAAGATTCATGTCGATGGTTTGGCATTTCTCTTAATGTTTAAATCTTTTTATGTTGCGCATTTACGGCGAAACGCGATAATAGATTTTCATGAAATTTAATAGGTATGTTCATTTTTTAATTGCGCGTCGACGTTTGTACAAGGTTTTTGGAAATTTTGCATTCTAAGGATAATATAAAAGGTAAAAGGAGCCTCCATCATACGCCAATATTAGAGTAAAAATCAGGCTATAGAATTATTCATCATAAATCAGCTGACAAGTGATTACACAGATGTGTGGAGAAGCCAGTCTATTGCTGTATTTCCGTAAGGTCTATAGTTTCAATCAGGTACTTGTGGATGAGAATACTGCGTGAGGTCTACTGTTCACAGAACTACTAGTATAAAAAATAACCAGTGGTAAAAGAATGAGGAAAAAATCAGAAAAATGCAGGACAAGAATGGCGTCTCCTTTCGAATCATCTCAACTCTTTCCCATTACCCACTCACGAACCTGGAACATGATAATATATTTATTATTAAACGGAAATCCCATTATATTATATAAATACAATTATGATAATATAGACTGAAAGTTGATTATTATGACTTATGACACTCACAAACTTATGATTACTATGAGAACTATAATAGTGAGAGGAGTATTAAAATATAATCACTGAACTAGATGAAGAGGTGATGGATTGAAACAGCTTGAATACAAGAATACAATTTTACTTCGTTATTATCTGTAATATTTTTTTCGGGAACCTGGGCCCTGTTTCATAGAGCTTATAAGCCACGAAATACAGGAGAATCACTATTCCAATTACATGCTCAATATATCCGATAAAATCAGCTGTTCCTGTATTACAGGACTTCTAAGATTTTATGAAACAGGCCCTGGTTTAGAAACTGAGAAACATACAAATAACACACCTTCCAGAGTAGATTTCAATTTTGTATATTTTTTTTTATTGTAGTGCATGGTTCATAACGGACATCTGTTAGTAACTGTATTGGTCTATCCAGGACTCTACATTGTAAATAACTCTCAAATTGAATTGACTGTCAGTATATCAGATTAAAATAAGATTCATTGATGAAATAATATAGCACCCAATACGTGCTGTAACCTAGTGGCAGAGGCGGAAATGACATGTTTCGAAGTATTGACCAATCAGAGGAGAGAAGGCGGAGTCACTAGTCAAGTTTCAATATTCCACCCAGGAGCTGCTGCCACCTACCGGTAGAATTGAGAGTTATTTGTCGACCAATGAGAGGAGAGAAGATGAAGTCTCAAATGAAGCTTCGATATTTCACCCATGAGCTGTTGCCATCTACTGCCAAAATCAAGAGTTACTCAGTATTTTCGGATTACTTATGAGTTTCGATTATAAAAATGAATATTGTATATAAATTTTGTGACATAGAGAAGTAAGAACCTGGAGAGGAGAAACGTTTTTAAACAGTTGCAGGAGAAAAATAATAAGGAGTAAAAGACAAAGAAGAAGGAAGAAGGAAGAAGGAAGAGGAAGAAGAAGAGAGAAGAAGAAGAAGAAGAAGAAGAAGAAGAAGAAGGAAGAAGAAGAAGAATGAAGAAGAAGAAAAGAAGAAGAAGAAGAGAAGAAGAAGGAGAAGGAAGAAGAGAAGAGAAGAAGAGAAGAAGAAGAAGAGAAGATGAATGAAGATGAGAATGAAGATGAAGATGAAGATGAAGATGAAGATGAAGATGAAGAGAGAGAGATGAAGAGGAAGATGAAGATGAAGATGAAGAAAAGATGAAGATGAAGATGAAGATGAAGATGAAGATGAAGATGAAAATGAAGATGAAGATGAAGATGAAGAATTATGAAAGAAGAATAGCAAAGAATGATTATAGTACTAGGAAGAAGAGAATATAGAAGTAGAGAGAGAAAAAATGAGACTCACAATCCAGGCATAACCCACATCAATTTATTTCGATTAATTAATTACAGTAATATACCTATGGTTTTTACTTTCCTTGCCCTACTACCATAGGTAAGGAAAGTATTGCTTTCCAAAAAAAACTAAGTACCCCCATTTCAAGTTTTCTATACGTTTCAAGGTCCCCTGAGTCCAAAAACATGATTTTTGGGTATTGGTCTGTGGTGTGTATGTGTGTGTGGTGTGTGTGTGTATGTGTGGTGTGTGTATGTTGTGTGTGTGTGTGTATGTCTGTGAACACGATAACTCCATTCCTAATCAACCGATCGACTTGAAATTTTGAACTTAAGGTCCTATACCATGAGGACCGACAATAAGAAATTCAATAAAATTCAATTCAAGATGGCGGAAAAAATGGGGATAATTACTAAAAAACCATGTTTTTCACGTTTTTCTCGAAAAATGGCTCTAACGATTTTCTTCAAATTTATATCATGGATAGCTATTTATAAGCCCTATCAACTAGCATAAGTCTCATTTCTGGGAAAATTTCAGGAGCTCCGTAATATTCTTGAGAAAAATGGCGGAAAATGACTAAAAAACCATGTTTTCACGGTTTTCTCGAAAACCGCTCCAACGATTTTCTTCAAATTTATACCATGGATAGCTATTTTTAAGCCCTATCAACTGCATAAGTTTCATTTCTGGGAAAATTTCAGGAGCTCCGTAATATTCTTGAGAAAAATGGCGGATAATGACTAAAAATCCATGTTTTTCACCGTTTTCTCGAAAACTGCTCTAACGATTTACTTCAATTCATACCATGGATTCATAAGCACTATCAACTGGCATGAGTCTCATTTCTGGGAAAATTCCATGAGCTCCGTAATATTCTTGAGAAAAATGGCGGATAATGACCAAAACCCAGTTTTCACGGTTTTCTCGAAAACGGCTCTAACGATTTTCTTCAAATTCAAGCCATGGGTAGC